>NW_007258824.1:217404-393795 GCF_000164805.1 Carlito syrichta
CCCAGCAGGTCGAGGCTGCGGTGGCCGGGAGCAGCCACTGCACTCCCAGTCTGGGCAACAGAGTGAGACTCCAACTCAAAAAGGGGGGGGGCAGATTGGCAGTAGCAGGAAACTGCCGGGGTGGGGGGAACACATAACATCAATAAGGGTACCTGATCTCAAACCAGGTGAAGTGGGGACCAAAGGGAGGCTCAAACTTAACCTGTATGATGACCAAAGGGAGGCTCAAACTTTACCTGTACCTAATCTTGAATTGTACCTCACATCTTTAAGAAATATCACTTGTTCGAGAACTTTGCTAAATATAATTTGATTCTAAGGAAAATCAATACCCGGTCATTTTACCCTGTTTGAAAACAGTGACTAAATTCTAAGAAGTATAATAGGTTCCTGATGTTCCCTGTGAAAACCTGGAATGGTTAGAAATTTAGCACATTTTATGCTCATTTTCTTATTTTGTTATATTTATAATAATGTCTATCTCACTAGTGACGCATACATGAGAACAACACAGCTGCTTTTGTATATGGCAGCTGGGTGACAACTACACTCATTGCTAGCTACATAAATCTTTTGTTCACACATGACCATAACATTCGTTATTCAAATTTGTGCTTGAAAAATTACAAAATTCTATGTGTTATGCACCTTTATGCTTGCTCAAAAACAGCTAACACCTGGAATGTTAAATCTGAGATTGCCATTCATATATTTCAAAACGAGCTCTGTGGTTCTGTTTTGAAGATTAAAACACCATGGCTGAAAGGCTCCTTAGAGATCATCCAACCCTACATTTTATAGATGGGGAAACAAGCATAGAATAAGGAAGGGGCAATGGTTATCTTAGTATCAATGGACTTAGGCTGCAAATAATACTGTTAAACCAAGGATATCAGTATCTTATAAGAAGGGGCTAATTGTATATAAATGAGGATCTTTCTATCAGCAGCACAAATCAAACATAATACATAGATTGTCTGCTGTTCAGTTTTCCACAGTATATTTTTATTCCTTGGTCATGGATAACTTACAAATAACCTTTAAAAGCTAAACAACATTGAAAGAAAAAAAATTATAGATTAACCTCTAATGAGCATTTTATCCCCTTTGTATAATTAAGAATGCTAAATGTTATTTCTTACAAGGAATTCAATTTGCACTCATTACCTCCCCACATATGAGGGGGGTGTATTATTGAGCCCTTAATTAAGCCATGAGTACAGGATTTTGAAAATCTTTTCAAGTGCCAACTGTCTTCTTTCATCCCCACCACTCGTATAGGTGGGACACCCAAGTCAGTTATTCACATAATGCTCTAAGGTTAAAAGATAGTGGTTGTTTTTGGTGGGATGAGAGCTGGAACCGAAGTGAGCATGATACAAGACAGGGCAGAGATAAAGTACTGGCACAAGGAAATCAGAAAATTTCAATCATTCTTGTTCTGCCACCCAGCAGCATTGTGACCTGAGCAAGTCCTCCCTGGTCTAGCCTACAATTGCCCATCTCTGAATCCAGGGATTGGGTAAGATTGATCCTCCATCTCCAAGAAGGGTCCTGGTAATTTGAGCTGATCTGTTTATCTCCTGGGCTCATTCATTTCTTGCACAGAGTTATCCCTAGGGCTGAGTTCTGAATTTTTTACCTGGCTAGTTGCTCCACTTCTGAAAGCCTCTCAATCTTTAAGCCTTTATGGGCAAAGGCAATGACACGAAAGCCTTGCACTGTATAATTCTTCAGCTCCTGTGGGAAATTCTTGGGCACTGTTAGGAGAGAGGGAAGAGGCATGTATAAGGTGAAGTATAAGAGGGAAGAGGCATGTAAATGATGAAGGCTAACTAGCTCCTAAACTACACTCCAGGATGCTGTCATAGTACCTTGTCTTGACTCTCACTCCATATAAAGTGCCTTTATAGAAAACTTACAGCTTTAGCCAAAGACCACAAACAACTTCATCTGTGAATTCTTATTATTCTGATGGAAATAAATGCCAGATATTTGTTGCTAATCAACTGTGCTATAAATGGAATGTTTGTGTCCCCCCAATTCACATGTTGAAGCCTAATTCCTAATGTGATCGTATTTGGAGGTAGGACCTTGAGGAGGTAATTAGGTCATGAGAATGGAGCTTTGGAAAATGGAATTAATGCCTTTAAGAAGATATATAGGCGATGATCTCTCTCTTCACCATGTGAAGATACAGTAAGAAGGCAGATATCTGTAAACTGGAAAGAAAGCCCTCACCAGGAACTGAAGTGACCAGCACCTTGACCTTGAATTTCCCAGCTTCTACAACTGTGATAAATAAATTTCCAATGTCTAACCCATTTAGTCTATGGTATTTTGTTGATTAAGACAAACTGAGTGTCAAATACACTTACTGGGTTCAGTAAAAACAGACCTCAGGACTATATGTACTCTGATTAAATAGGAGAAACAGCTAATCTTCTAGATTGGGGTCAACAAATGATATTGCACAGGCCAAAACTGCTTGTTTTTGAAAATAAAGTTTTATTGAAACACAGCCATGTCCATTTGTTTGTTTATTGTCTATGGCTGCTTCAGGGCTTTAATAGCCGGGTTGTGTAGTTGAAACAGACACTGTGTGGCTGGCAAAGCTTTAAAGAAATACTATCTGACTCTTTACAGAAAAGTTTGCCAATTCTGCTTCAGCTGATACGTGACATAATGTCAATACTTATGTTGTTTTGGCATGGCAATCATAACTATGTTTTTATATTTATAAAATATTTATGGTTTACGGTGTGCCTAAAAGAGTATTAGAAGAAAGCACAGTACATGGGAGGTGTGGTACCTTAGGTGGCAAACCATCTAACTTCTAGTCTTCACTCCACTTTTAACCAGCTCTTTGACCTTGGCCATGTTAATTCTCTCTTCCATACCTCAATTTCTCATCCATAAAATAAGAGGGTTGCAAATCTCTATGTCCCATTCATCTCAGACTTTCTGTAATACTAAAATATTCCTGGAGATGGGGATCTAATTTCAAGAAATCTTCTAGCTCTCCATTTCTTCAATATTTGCGGTAAGAAAATCTCTGAAGATGGTACTAGCATAAGTCCAAGATTGAAGATTGGGACAATAGGAATAATTGTAAAAGCTGCCAGAAAAATGAGCAATGGGAAATGATAGGCACAGCGCCTTACTAATAGAGCAGGAGCATTAGATACCAGTTTAAATGTCAAAAAGATGGTCACTTGTGTCTGTGTAGCTGAAACAAAATGAAACAAAACACAATATGTGCTGTCATCAGTGAAAGATAGAGTTAATGGGAGCTATGAGGAAGATCAAAGTCAGAAGAAAGGGGGACACTTCTAAAGAAAAACAAGACTCCAAATAAAGACATTAAGGCAATATTTTGCCAAATCTACAATTCTGTGCACAAGTTGATGGCTATCAGCAATCATAAGGGGAATATAGATGAAAATCAGAAGAAAAAAGACCAATTTTATCCAAATGAACTCATTTGAATGCAACAATATTCTTATAAATCTGGGTGCGACTTGGAGAGTGCATATGTTTATAAGACTAAAAAAAAATACAAATCAGCTCAAAATCTGGCTCAGAAAGATGAAATTGCTGTGAAAATGATCAATTACCTTGCTCTAATACCATCTAATTTACTCTAATCACTTTTATTTCTAAGAGATTTATTTTGTCTATACTCTCCTTTCATCAGTCAGCTGAGCCCCCATAAGTGGAGCCAGTCCCCTGGAGGTGACAGAGCAACTCTGTAGAACTTGTCTACAAGTTAGACCTCTCCCTTTGTCTCCCTCAGAATCCTCCTCATTTGCATCCTCCCTAGTTCTCTGATTCCTGGGTAACTCCCTATTTCAGCTTCTGATACATGTGTTACTTCTTACAAGATGTTCCATGGTGGTTCTACTTTTCTGCCTGGACCATAGCCAGATAGTTACTCTCTGGCTCCCTGCCCTAAAATAATCACCCCTACCTTATACAACCCACTCTCTACCACCCAGAAAAAGACCGGTTCCACATTCACTGATAGTGGTGCTTTATGTGTTTGTTTGCTTTGTGTGTTTTGTCTTTTAAAATAGTTTACCTCTTGAAAGAGAAGAGAATCTGTTAGTACCTGTTTCAGATCTGCAGAACTTGATCACCATCTCCGGGGCACCTTTCATGTAGACATGGATGTGATCCTCCCCGGCCAGCTGAGTGATCACAGACATCCTCTGCAGGCTTGAGGAAAATGGAAACTGGCGCAAGATGGTGATGGCCTCCACGGGACTCTGTAAGTGCATCAGCAAAAGGGAGCTTAAAAAGATGTTAGGTGATATCTAGCACATGCAGTCAACACAAAGGGCTTACTCTGCAATGAGTCCGGCAGCATCATGAAGTAGTACATTTGTCACAACATTGATTTTTTTTTTTTCTTTTTTGGCTACCCTAAGTCATTCCCTCAGCAAGTTGTCTGGTCTGCAAGACTCTTCCCCTTGGCCATATGGAAAAATTCTAATAATCTTCCAGTCCAAAGAGTTCACAGGAAGCCTCCTTTCTGGTGCTTCTCTCTCCCAGAAACAGTATTCCCTCCCACTTCTGGACTCCCAAAACTCTATGTGTAACCTTTATTACACTATTTGGCACCTTTTTATTGCATTTATGTGCATCTATACTCATTTTTCTACCAATCTATGTGTTCTTCCAACACAGAGCCTAGTGTGTCTAGTTTTGAAACCTGTTTATCTGCTAGCACCTAGCACAGATGATTCTAGCATACACAAGTACTCAGTGAATGTTTGTTAAATAGATTAATAGATGAGTTCAGGAATGAAAAATGAGCAAACCAACTATGGAAACTGCTAAAATAAGACAAAAGATTAGAGCTATAAAATAGGTGAAGTCAAGAAAGTTTCAACAGGTAAGGAGAAAGAGCTATATGATTTAAAGAAGAAAATCATACCTTACAGGCTTTTGGTCCTGGCTTTATTGTACTTGATTCTGATATCCCAAATTTGCAGGAGTCTATATTGCAATCTTCCATTTTCTGTTATAAAATAAAAACATTCATAAGATTCTTTGAAGTAAAATATTAAAAAAGAAAGATCTCATTTGTACAACACTTTAATCTTTTCAAAGACCTTTTCATATATTTTCTCTTCCAGGGCAATTATCTTAAAACTGACATTGTCAAACTTCTGTTGTGTTGATTCATATTAAGGACTTTATTGTAGAATGTCAAGTCAGAAATATTGTGAATATATTTTATGAAGTAATTGATGGAAGAAGTGCTGGTTACAGGTCAATGGATCTTCCTAAAAGGTCATACCTAGTAACTGGAACAGAGATTATATGGAGACCTACTCTCCAACATTGCTGAGCATTAGAGTACTCAGATAAGTTAGGATTGAGTCCCAAGATAAACCTAGAACTACTTCTTCATGCTATATCTATGCTACTGGACTAATTGAGTTAATTAGAGAGCTAGCCTGTTGCCTGCTAGCAAAAATGTACTAGAAAGCACATTTGAAAATGGCTCGTATTCTTTGGATGTTATGACAGTAGAAATTAATACCTTTGATAAACCAATATGAAAATATGGGAAAGATAATAGGAGAAAAAGTTCTTAAGAGTCAAAAGGACATTTTTCCTCCCTTATGTTTCCTGGAAATTTCCGGGTTACCAAACGGCATTTAACTTTAGACTGCTTCTGATCCAGGTTTAAACTCAGGGAATAATCTTACATTTTAATGCTTTGTTTGGAATGGATACAACTATTTTTGCTGACAGACAGTTCTTACAAGACTAACACTAAAGTTTTATGTTTCCAAACAAGACCACAATTTGTATGTTATTTGTAAAGACAGATCATCTCCCCTCTGATGGAGAAGGCAACACATTTTGGACCAGGATCAAAGTCACATAAAATGGCCATGTGCAGCTCAGCATTGTGTCATTCCTGACTTGTACCTCGTATCTTTAAGAGAAAATATAGTAAATAAACAAATAAATAAATAAAATAAGCACACTCATTCCTCTCCATTAAGATCAGAGAACTAATTACTGTTTTGTCTTGCATCAACATTTTTTCCAAGGCAGATGCTATCATTTTAAAATTTCCCTTTTTGCCAGGTTTCCCCTTTATTGATTTGGCCTCTAGAAAGCTAAAATTTTCCCATTATACATCCTTATATCAGCCTCTCCCTAAGGCGTCCTTCATTCCTCTGCAATCATTTGTTTCCATTCTTCTACAATTCTGTTTGACTACTGTCCTGTATTTTATGTAAGTAGCTTTAGAACGTTCTTTGGAGGGCAGCAGAATGTAGTTAATTAACTAGTTAATTATTGAATCCCCTCTACCTGTGTGGCACCTCCCAGTGCTCAAAGCTCCCTCAGGCTCATAGTCTCAATGCTCACCACAAGTCTGTGACTGAGGTATTATTATCCCAAACGTACAGAGAGATCACAAACCCAGAGTTTTGATTCTGGCTTGTGACCACACAGGTGGAGAGTGCTGGAGTGCAGAGGTCTTCCCACTATGTCATGGCAATCTCCAGGACAGGCTTATATACCCTTCCATTTTCATTCACACTCAGCTGAGAAAATAGACCCATTCGGAATAAGGGCCCTCCAGTTTGGTGTTTAGACTTATGTTATATAATATAGTAGCTACCAGTCACTTGCATAACTTTAATTGCTTAAAATTAAGTAAAATTAAAAATTCAGTTTCTTTGTCGTATAATCATATATGGTTATTGGCTACTGCATTGGACAACACAGCTTTAAACTACAGTTTCTCTGGGAGAGTGT
Organism: Carlito syrichta; assembly: GCF_000164805.1. NCBI lineage: Eukaryota > Metazoa > Chordata > Mammalia > Primates > Tarsiidae > Carlito > Carlito syrichta. The sequence continues at coordinate 224,191 of NW_007258824.1, forward strand.
TGAAGAACACTGGTGTTTTGGAGAACATGTCATGTTGTAAATAAATTTCACTTTGTTTAAACAGCAGTTTCTAAGTTTATTAGACCAAGGAAGTTTATTTCATGTTGTGCTCCTTGAGTTCTTTGGAGTAAAGGTTGGGAAATTTCTGGTAGCATCACACATTCATTTATATATTATTATGACTCTTCTCTGGGTTTTCATCAAAATTAGAAAAACTTCAGTATTTCCTGTAAGAATTTCTTTAAGTTCTCCTCATTCGATTAAACAAGCTATCACCTTACCCACGCAGTGCCCTCAAACATTTTGAGGTCCAGAGGGTCTCCCTGGATAGACCCATCGAGAAGAATCAGAGAGTGACAACTGGCCATGGCTGCACACAATGGCCCCCAAGGCAAAGCTTGGCCCGAGGCAAAGCTGTGGGCTTCCTGGAAGCTAGTAGAGAAGATAATATGTTAGTCTTCAATAAAATCATTTTGCGCACTCTGTTCCTTAAATCTTACTAGAGTCTATGCTCCAAACCTGTCCATAGCCTCTCATGCTAGCCTGGTATTCTAGGTCCAATCAACTTCAGATCTACCTTACCTTACAGTGTCTACTCCTACTAACGTTCTGTATGCCCTGGACCTTAGAGCCAGATTAAATTTCTTGCTGTTTTTATACTTTTCCAGGGATTTTCCTGCCCTTGAGCTCCTGCCCACTTGGTTTGTTTATTTTTTTAGTCAAAGTGATTTGCCTACAGAGTAATTTTTATAAAACCTTTCTTTGAGTTGGTTGTTGAATTTCCATCTCAGTGGAGTTTGTCACTGATCAATCAATTATAAAATATCAGAGACTTTAGATATAATCCCAGGGACTTGTTTCATGTTCCTTGCAACCAGCCCACATAATGGTAGTATTGTGGGAAGACACATGAACAGGCAACTAAGAGTTACATCTGCAAACTCCACAGAACTGGCCCTGAAAGCCACACACCCTAGGCAATAAGTCTCTAGGGCTAATTAGATAGCAGGGATAGGAAAGAAGCCTGCCTAGTGACTTCGGACAAATAAAATTATGTATGGGCACTGAAGCCTTTCTCACTACTCAGTCCTTTTGAGGCCCCATTGCCTGTAACTCCCTGGGTATCCTGCCACTGAAGCCTGATGTCCTTGTTCATAGTACAGATTGGCATAGTTTACCTTCCTCTTCTCACCTTACAGCTGAAAAGCCATTGTGGCTAGTTGTTTCTACTCCCTCAAAACTTCAGAGTCCTAGGAGCAAGAGAGGAAGATGGAAGGGTGGAAACCCGTGGACACATCCTTTTTTCCTTTAACTGCTCTGGCCAAGAGTCCCTGCTTGTCTGCACAGAGGCCTGGCTGGGACATTTGAGCAAGCAGGAGCAGAGACACATGGGTAGGGTTAGAGCCCAAGTAGTTCCTTGACACCTAGCCCAGGGTATCTTCTGCAACACCACACTGCTTTTGTCTGCTGTTAGTTTGTACCTGTGCTGCACCTGACCCCATTGCTATCTTGGGGAGCCATGAATAACTAACTCCTAATCTCACTGATAGCAGCCTCAGCCATTGTTTGAGCCAAAATGGAGTCCCCAGAGCTTAGCAGTAGAAACTATCACCACTCAGACTACGAAAGTAGGTCTTAGCCCTGAGGGGAAGAAGTTAGGAGTTGCAGGGAGTCTCCTTGGAGACAGTGGGAGAATCTCTCCTTTTTCCATCTCTCTAGAGATTGTCCTCTCTTCTCCCTAGCACCAGCTTTAGCCAACATCTCTAAAAATTCTAGCCACACATCCCTCAAAACCCATTACAAGTGCCATCTCTTTCAGACGGTGTTCCTTGACCCACTAAAATTCAAAATTAATTTCTATCTTTACCAACTATGTTAGTATATGAAAATCAAGACTGTGTGTTTTATCAAGCACTCTTTATTGCTTCTTATTCTCCGTTCTGACATTTCTGCCTTAATAGTAACAGTTTTCATGCCCTACATTGCATGTTGAAGGTGGGTGTATTTGCACCTTTTTATCCTTCTAAACTGTGAATTTCTTTTCTGGATCCTCTGCCACACCTGTGCCAGCCACATAGGAAGTCTTTGCAGTTTTTAATTAAGCATGGTCTTGATGTCACTCTTTTTTCCATTTTAGTCATCCGATTCCTTAATTATCCATCTCATTCTATTCTATTATTTTATGTAGATTTTGAAGACCTGCTTTCCCTGATTTTAAACTTAGAATCATTTAACTAAACAATGTTAGAATAATTGGGAATTGGTTCCAGTCAATTATCATATATATTTCATTGGGCATTCATCCCTCAACACAATCAAGGGAAAGATTTGAGTATGACCAAAGTAACTCCACCAATCACACATTCCATCTTCACTTAACAGACTTACCAGTTGTCAGTAGTAGGGACTGTCCCCCAGAGGTCCAGCCCATCTTCAGTAAGAGTGCCAGTCTAAATGAATAAAAATCAGAATTGGTATTAGCATAAAACTTAAAGATTTTAACTATATTATAATTTAAACAAGACTCAAGGTTCCAAAAAAATTATTGTAGATTCATTTATCCCAATTCCCTGTTTATAAGTATCAAATTTTAAATCAGAGAAGAGTTTATCTAAAAGAAATATTGAACAAGTGTTGCATGATCCCTAAAAGACCATGTTGACAAATCAGTTGATTCTAGTTCCTATGACCACAAAATACAAGTGTTGTGTTTTGGTTTTGTTGGTTTATTGATGTGACTGTTGCTATTGGAAAACAGGAAAGATTCAGAACAAGAATCAGTTCAAGTATGACTTTTTAGTTGACACCTGCTGTCTTTCCAAAGCAGAGTTCAGAATTTCTTTGCTTTCTTTTCAAGACTGTTTAGTTCACAGTTTGCCATCTGGTTCACAGTAATTTTCTAAAAATATGGGTGACATAGTGACTGTCCAGATTGATAATGAATTGTTGATAAAGGGCTTTGAGACTCTAGAAAGAAATTTAAGTGCTAATAAATATTAATTAAAGCCCATAAATGGGTTTTATTGTTAGATCGAGGGAGAAATGGCCAGGAGATTTGATTTGCTGTATTATGAGAGAGTATGTGTCAGATAATGTAACAGAGAAAGCAAAATGGAACTGAGCACTATCACAGCACTTTTAATTTCCTCATTGCTTCACAGTTATTCATTAATGACGGTATCTTGATGCAGGAGGCTAACCACGTTAGGCCTGCTTAACTCCCGCATACATGGCATTGGCTACAGTGGCTACAGCAGTGCTGGATCAGAGGAACATAACCCAGCAAGGCAGAATATCCTGTATCAACTCCAACACCCAAGTCTCTGACACTATATTTTAAGGTCATCTCTATAGAGGACACTAAACTTTCTAGATTTTCATCAAATGGCACCATTTATCATTACATTATATCTGATTAACATCATGTTTTACAGTGGGGTGCTTGCAACACTGTTCATTTTTATGACTGAGTAAACGAGGTGGAGGCAGTTAGAAGTGAAATGGGAAGTCTAAGCTTACTGTGGCCTAATGGTTGGAGAGACACAGAACCCAGCCTTTCTGGAGTCTTCCACCAGACTCGAGAATGTTAAATAAATTCTACAGGGCATGTGGAAAGACAAGTCCCATTCTGGGTTTCTGGATTTAAAAATGAAGGCATATTTGTTTCATTAATTTATCCAGACTTCTGAAGAAAGAGCTAAACGCCTTTTGAGTTATTCCTTGAACAACAACTTTTTGAAAAAGAACTATTTGCTTCATCTTCCTCCTGCATTTTATAAGGGCCCCAACCATGTTTAGTTCCCAAATCCTTTCGAGTTGCTGCCTTTCAAAGAGTTAGAACTTAATTCAAACTGAAATGTTTTCCTGATGACTAGATTATGCTTTTAAACATCAATATTTTGAACATGAAAACAGAAATGATACTACAGCAAAACAGAAATGGGACCATGTTATTTCTCTGTGAAAATGACCCTTATACAATAAAACTAACCATAAATAGAAAGAAAACTAAATTATAGCTGAGATTCTAAAGGGAATAAAATAGAAAAAGAAAACCTCAACATAAATACAAGCCCAGACTTGGGCTGAATTTAACAAAAAGAAAGAAAGAGCTTGTCTTAGAGAAGTTATAACAAACCAACATAAAATAGAAATATATTTATATACACAGAAGCCCAGCGATATCTTCTAAACTAAAAATAACACTAGATGAAAATTTAATTAATTGTGGAGTGCTTTATTTCAGCATCATGTTGATAGAGTTTTATAATGTGAAAACTGGAAAAAAAAAAACTTGGAGATGATTGTGCTTCAATCTTCTTATCTCAAAAAGTCATATAATAGAAACTTAGTGCCAAATTCAGAGATAGAGTTCTCATTCTGTCAATTTTCTTTTTTTCTTTTTTTTTCATATTCAATATTTTTTATTATGGTTTTGTGGGGTACAGTTAAGGGTTAGGTTCATTCTGGCAATTTTCAACCAAGTCTTATTCACATGATAACATGTCATGCCATACAGAGTTTGACCTCGGATACCTGGGAGTCATCCCTCAAATAATCTAACAGATGGGGACATGAGGGTGCGGAGGAAGAAGTTTTATACAGGACATAAAATGAACAGTCTCTGAAAAAAAATTAATTTTAGAAACAGATGAATATGTAATGAACATATTTCATAAGTCTTCCTCCTATATTCTAGACACAATGAGGCTACTGGGTAAGTAATAGGACTTCTTATCAGAGAACTTCCAAGAGGTTGTGATCCAGCCCTGAATTTAAAATGAAGCTATTGTTTAAGGTAACCCTACTGGTTTCTGACTGGTAGCAACTGAGAACTTTCTTTGCCAGACAAAACACAAAGAGGCAAAAATAATCTTAGAGGTAATGCCACTTTCAACTGGGACCAAGACTGGTCAAGTCTACTCATGGGTTTCTCTCCAGTTTGTCCTCTACTCTCTATTTTTACCTTCCTTGTCTAGGACAATGAATGATCTCTTCAACTGCCCCCAGGTAGCCCCCTTCTTCAATCCTATCTCCCATCCCTTCTCTCCAAAAAACACTATAAAAATGTCACTAATCTTAAAAAATAAGAGCTTCCATTCTCATTCAAGATAAGATCTTACTCCTTAACTTTTCATATGAGGCCTTAACAATTGCCACACCTCCCCCACTCTCAGCATTGTTCTCTACCTACCAGCCCACATTCCAGTCACACTCTACTGTGCTCTGCTCCCTACATGCAGCAAGCCTCTTGTACTCCTGTGCTACGGAATTGCTTACCTCTGAGCCTGGGGCTTATTCTGCCTAAAGACCAAGGCTATAGCTCAAAGGTGACCTTCCACCAGTGGCAGGTAACAGTGCCCAGGCTCTGCTCATACCTCTATTATGCACACATCTCACAGCGTGACCCTCGTCTACACTCTTGTCTTCCCTGCTTCCTCTGCTAGACGGTGAGCCTCTCGAGGGCTATGAACAGTTCATCAATGGAACTCTCTACAGTACTGTGCACGGCATTGACTCTCTGCCAAAAAACCCCCCAAAAACCCAGCAACAGGCATAATCAATTATTCAAATGCACATGAACTGAAGACAGGGAGGAGCTGCATTATAGCAACTAAGCTGACCCATCCAAGTTGAGGGTGGGATCTGAACTGCAGGTAGCTGATGTGGAAGTTCCCCACCTTATAGGAAAACCCATAGCAGCTTTCCTCTCCATCTGGCACATACTCCTCAGCTGCCACCTTTCCAGGCCCCTAACCCTGGAAACCTACCCTGAAGCCTTGATCTCTGGGGGAACAAAGGGGCAGGAGTGCATAAACATAACTCATTGCTTACTCCCTTCCTTTCCTTAAAAGAAGCCAAGAAGGGGAGAGAAATATATTCACTTAGGCTCTGAGCAAAGCATTTCAGGGAATGGAAATGTTCCTTGAGTTTTCTGCCCGAAAAATCCATTCAGTCATAGAAGTTACTGTAGTAAAAGATTGTTTTAAAACACAAAACAGGCACAAAAGCTAATGCTAGGTTCCACAGGGAAAAATTCATGATGACCCTTGGGAGTCAGAGGAGTAAGCTTTTAGAATAGGATCTCACACTAGCTCACTATGTGACCTCCTCTGGCCTCAGTACTCCCATCTGTAAAATGGGGACACTGGGACTAGATGTCCTCTGAGGCCCTTCACAGCTCTACTGCTCTTTGAAATCATTAATTTTAAACTTGAAAAGTTTGGACCATACTTTGTCAAAGCACACGAGGTTTAACTGCCCACACATATTGATTCTCTGTGGGGAGATACAGAAGATTTTCTTCCTCTTCAGTCTCTTCTGAGCATACACAATGCCTATGGTCAGGGCAGCTGGCAGCACAGGAGGGACAGTCGTGGTGAGGAGCAACAGGGCCATGGTCACAGTGTCTCGTGAAGGGACCTAGAAGGGGAGGACATACACACAGGTTAACTCAGCACAGCAGGCCAGCATCCTTCCTGGCACCTTCTTCCTGCAATACCACAGGAGCCCTGGAGACCTCAGATCAGAATATTCTGTGAGCCAGTTCTTTATCGGACTGAGTGTTCCCTTGACTGTGACTAAGAAACGGACACTGTTGGGAGCCAGCCATGGAGGCCTGCCTGCTGACAAAGTCCAGGGGGCTGAAGACCCCAGGTTGCAAAGCGAGCCTGGGCAGCTAAAACCCTTACTTCTTCTATTTTTATTATTAATGCAACTGGAAAATTCTGTACAGTCTGAAGGCAAAAAACAACTCCAACTCACATTATCCATTGCCCCATACATAGAAGCCAATGAGTATTTTATGAGAAAAGGTTGTTTCTATCATTCCCCTACCTGGCTATGCCACTGACCTCCTAGTGCTAGCACTCATTGTCGCTTTATCTAGTGTTATGGCTGAAAAACTCACTATGAGAACAGGGAGTGCTCTTTCTGATGCCTATAGAAAACTCCTTAATCTCGCCAGAGTCATGAGCAAAACCTTAAACATCAGGTGTGAATAGATAATGGCTTGGTAGAGTCACTTTTTGATTAACAATTAATTAGTTCCCAGAATGTTATTTTGCCCCAGTTACTATGATTTGTATTGTGGCTTGTGTGTTAGGATATAGTTACAACTCATTAACCATACTTATTTAAGCCTCTAACATAAAAAAAATAAGCATTTCTATATTATGTTAGTTTTGCTATACAGATTTAGCATTATAGAGTGGCTTAAGCTTAATTTGAGTGTATGTTATTCAATAATCTTTAAACTGTGGTAATCATTGTAGGAATGATTTATAAACTTGTTTTTACAGTTTAAGTTAGAGTAAATTAGATGAATGAAACTTTTCTAGACATAATTAGATTAAGTTTTGTAGACTGAGGATACTAACATCTCTAGTGTATAACATTCTTTTAAAACTTATCATGTGCTTTAAAAATCACAAGACAGTGACACTCTTGAAAATACATCTATCCATGAAAAACACGTCAGAGTGGCTCCTTGAAGAACACCATGCATGAGCTGCTTGTTCTGCTTTTTATCTCAGTCAAGTTTATTGATTAAGTTACTGGCTACAACAAGGTTATTGATTAAGTTACTGGTTACTCTTGTTGTAAGAATTTTCTTTGTCCTTTTCCTTGTATGAATAAGATAAAAGCTCACTGTTAACTGACAATAAACAGCATCTGTTCTGCTAACACCAGAGTCAGGGGTCCAAGATTTTTCTCTTTCGCCGACTCCGTTCCTCCTACAGAAAACCCTAGTCTGCAGGAGCTGGCCTCCAGCAGGACACATTGTCTTCCTCTGCAGAGTAGAGACCTTTGAATTCCAGTCAGTCCACTGTGCATTTTCATGATTCCGTTTACCTCCACTCAGCACTCGTTCCACCCCAGCACCCATCTATTTCCAGGCAATTTCTGAGCTCCCAGGGCACTGGGACAAGTCTTGGGTCATAACATTTCACTTAGAGGCTTGACTGTTAATGTATAAATCTCTCTCCCCCACTAGCCTACAAACTCTTTGGGTGCAGCTGTGACTCATTCATCTTTGAAGTCATCTTTGAATCCTTTATTCATCTTTAGATACAGACCCTGGCATGGGATCTGGCACAGAAGAGTTGCTCAATACACAGACTGAATGAATGACTACCTGAAAAAACTAGGACCAAGATTCTGTCAAGATCTCAGCATATATTATTAGCTTCAGAGAAGCTCATATAAAATTAGCTTATTCTCATTGGATACTCACTCTGGAGCAGGCACTGTGTCAGGCTACATGCATTATCTAATTACTCTTTACAGCAACCTAATGATATAAATACTGCCATTTCCTCCATTCAACAGGTAAAGAGACCAGGGCTTAGAAAATTAAATAAATTTCCAAAGGTTACATGCTGGGTAAATGATGAGGCTTTAAACTCTAGCCTTCCTGGCTCCAAGGTATACACACATGACTGGTATGTTATAAGATGAAGTCAATTCTTATGGAGTCAGGATCTCTGACAGGAAGGCATAGGAGGCTCACACAGTTGAGATCAGGGACAATATCAAATCACAGAATTGCCTGTTCTATTTTTCACATGACCTAGATATTAATGCTTCCACCCTCTACAACCTTACCTATGTTTTGTGAAATTAGTCTTGTTTTTAATACTCAAAAGTCTTCTTTTGAGTATTAAAAACATGGAATTCAAGTTCACTAACAATGGCTACTGAGGCTATCTTTTGCTCAATCTCAGTTTACAACGAAACCCATTATTCCCGCTTCTCCCAACCACAGACACAACTTAGTGCTGACCCTGAGGACTCAGCCTTGTCTAATCCTGAACCAGTGCAGGTAGAGACAGCCAACAGAGCCACAGGTTCTGACCCACAAGAAGATGGATTCTGAGATTCATCTTGGTGTTTTAGTGTGTACTGAATGCTGAGTTCTTCCCAAGAAATCTTTATTCCCAATCACTGCCAGAGCTTCCATGGGCTTTTTTATTGCATTTCTGCTCAATGCTCCTGCTCCCCAGATGAAACTAGCCCTCTTCCTCAAATCCCAGCCTCAATGACCTTGACATTCTGCCTGGCTATTCACAGACTTCATCCCACTAGTTACAAAATGTGCTGGCTTCCTCTGCCCTCCCTTGACCTAGAAATGTTCCCTGGGGGACTTATTTCAGATCTAAATAACTATTTAGAAGTTATGTTTTGGCATGACCATTGCCTAGAAATTCTGTGACTATATTTTTCCCCACCAATATTTGCTGTCTCTCCTTTTTCTCCTTCCCTCCCTCCCTGCCGCTCCCCCTACACAAACACACTAAGGCTACCAGTTTGGACACTGTAATTAGGACATTCTCACCTATGTTTGGATGTTTTAGTCCAAATTTAATTTCCCCCCTAACAGGGCACAATATTGAGATCCGGCATGCTTATATAGAGACTGAATGATTCACAACAGAATCAGATTCTGGAGACCAGAAAGGACCTCAGAAGTCATTAGTGATGACATTTCCCTTCTCAGTCACAGGACTATGAAGAAAAGCATCCAGATGAAAGCAGATACTCTGCAGCTTACTTAAAGAGAAGTGGGGATCCTAGGCAGAACCTGTTTCGTAAAAGTAGAAATTTAATTTCATTTCAGACCCCAGCCAGGGTACATGGGCAACCCAATGAATGCGTAACGCTTTAGGTGTTACCTAGAGGCAAACTAGGCATGGCATTCCAGGTTCCCTTCAATCTGATGTACTCCTACTTTGCTAGACATCTCTTAATTACTTGCTTATTCCATAAGACCCCTGTGCCTTTCCTTCTTTGTGTTTTGCTCACTCAGATTAGCCATTCTTGCTCTCTGATCCAATTGACTAACTCCTCCCCATCCTATCATGCTTGAGAAGCATGTATTTTTTTCCCTGAGGCTATTTGGGCTTGGGTATCACAAAAGCCACTTGCAGAACACCCTTGTTCCCATCCAAGTGATGAAAACAGCCAATGAACTTTGCATCTTTTCATAGTTGCACTATCCAACATAACTGGAGTTACAGTGGCCGTTTAAACTTAAACTAATTAAAATAAAATAAAATTGAAAATTCATTTTCTTGGTCACACTTCAAGTGCTCAGTAAGCACATAAGGACGGTATCATATTAGACAGTGTAGATACAGAATATTTCTACCATCTAAGAGAGCTCTTTTGGACAGCATTGAGTCATAGAATGATGGGATCAAGTGGATAACCTTATCCAACTCTCCTGAGTTAGGTCAAGCTCTTCGAGAAAGCTGTACTATTGAAAAGCCTTACCCTCTGTACTTACTCTGTGGTACATATATACCCCTAGGGCATAGAAAAAACCCACGACACCAAGGCAAGCCAGGAACACCATGAACTTGAAGGCATCGCTGTATAGTTTGAAGTTCAGAGGCCGGGGGTAGAGGATGGATCTCACTAAGTCCCCTTTGGCTGTGTTGTAACCTACATGGAGATAATCACACATGGAGTAAGATCCTTTAATACATTTTCTCCCAAAACCAAAGTGATTTGAATTGAAGTAAGGATCCATGAGGGGAGTTATTTGAATATGGAGTGAAAACAGCATTGCTCTAACCTAACAGTGTATTTGCATTCATTGTTGTTACCAGTTGCCAAGAGCAATCCATGGCGTTCACTTAGCTCTGGTTAATTTCTCTTGCTCTGGGAGTCAGTGCTTCAGGGGCTCTCACAGTGCCACTCCCATTTACTCATGAGATTAAGAAAAAGAGGACTAAGAAGCTGAAGAGTGCAGTGACAATATGATGCTGAGAGAAAACATTAAAACTCAGACAGATGTTGAAATATTAAGTGAAAATTAAGAAGAAAGGAAAGCACAAGGCAAGAAATTCCTTAAAAATATATATGTATAGACCTTTAATCATGTCATTCTTGTGCTTAAAAACCTTTCAGAGTCCCCACTTTCTCAAAATAAAGCTCAAATTTTTAGACATGGCATTCAACATCCCCTTCAATTTGATCTACTCCTACCTTACTGGACTAATTTCTTAACTGTCCACTGGTCCCAGAAAGTCCCTGTACATTCCTTCCTTTGTGTTTTGTAGACACAAATTGGCATGTCCTTCTAGCTCTGACATGATTGGCTAAGCTCTCCACATCCTATCCAGCTTGGTTCAAAAGTCACCTCATCAAATCAGTGTTTCCAGAATTCTACTTCGATATTTCATACCAAAAATAATTTCTCTCTTTGCAGTCCCTGTAACACTTGGTCATGTGACATATATCACCACTTTACGTTTTAGTTAGCTGTAGATTCACCTGTCTCTTGCACCAGACCGTAACCTTCTTTAAAGGATAAGTATATCGCATAATTTTTAAATTTAATTTTCAATGTATAGCGTGTAGTACTCATTATTATCTAAATTATTGGCTAAAACTATTGACTACTACATATTCTAGATATGAAGCTAATGGAGTGCAGTTGACTCCATACTCACTACTGTGAGTATGAAACATGCTTTATCCCCAGTGCTTGATGGACATCTGGTCTCCTCAAATATGGGCTTATTACCCTTGGGTAAAAGGAATAGAGTTTTCTCTAACCTGCTTCCTAAGCATTTTTTGAGGATTCAGGTGGTTTCTATGATCTCTAACCATTAGCTTCTACTTAGGCAGCAGGCTAAGGGATTCCCTAATGCCCACTAACTAGTTGAACATTTAAAAACTTACTATTTTCAGCCGGGCTCAATGGCTCAGCCTGTAATCCTGTGCCTTTGGAGGCTGAGGTGAGTGGATTGCCTGAGCTCGGGGGTTCGAGACCCGCCTGGGCAACTTGGTGAGACCTCATCTCTACAATAAATCAAAAACTAGCTGGGTGTGGTAGCACGCACCTGTAGTTCCAGCTACTTGGAAGGCTGAGGCGGAAGGATCGCCGGAGCCCAGCAGGTCAAGGTTGTGGTGACCGAGAGCGGCCACTGCACTCCAGTCTGGGCAACAGAGTGAGACTCCAACTCTAAAACTAGCTATTTTTAATTTTAAAAATCAGCCAGAACAATCAAATCATAGCCCAAACTAAAGCATAGTGATATCACCATATGAAACTATTGTGTGTTTTGCATTTGTGAATAGATGGGGTGTCAGAAACACACACAGAGAGCTAAGACCAGGTCATGGAAGGCCTTTGTAATGATTAAGACTCAGGAGGTATTTGTAGAAATGTCAGGATTTGGTGTCCCATTTGACATGGGAAAATAAAAGAGGAGTTAAAGATGATATTAAGAGACTTGCTAGATGTGATGCTGTTAACAGAGGAAGGCAATACTGGGGGACGGGTTCACTTTTAGATGTGTTGACATTGAAGTGTCTGTAGGGCACCCAGGTATCCAGCAGAGAGTTTGAAATACAGCCTAGAAAATGACTCTTTGAAAGGAAAAAGTCCTCATAGTCATAGTGGTTGAAATTTTTTTTTGGTAATCACTCAGAAGGGGTGTCAAGGGAAAAGAGAACAAGCTTATAATCACAAGCAAAAATAAGAGCATAGCTTGCCTTTGAGGAATTTTACTTCATCCGTACATACCCTTTATCACATATAATGGTTTTAACGATGAACTATTCAGTCAAAAATTGTGACGATTTAAAATAATAAAAGTCCAATTGGGGAAAAAAAATGTGTGGCTGTTATTATCAGAATGTGGCAAACACCATAATTCTAAATAAAATTTCCCTAATCCAACTTTCCCCACACCCAAGCATGAACTAAGTTTATAAAAGTGGACTCTACTAACCAGTCTGCAAAACGACTGCTCGTACAGGGCCCTTCCCAGAGGGCTTGACCTGAATAACTTCCGTTCCACAGAAAAGGACATGCTTCCGATAATCCTCCAAGCTGTGAGATTTCCAAGGCCTGGTGTTCTCCATTTGGGGCAATGGTGCCTTTGTAACAGGTATACTTTCTCCTAGAAAAGATTGTATTTTGATTCTATGTAAGCCTGGGCAGTTATTTAGAACCAGTGCTTGCTCGTTTCCAAAAATTATATAAACTCCAATCATTCCAGTCTTAATGCCCATCCCATGAGTCAGGTGACTGTTCATAGGATGCTAGTGATACAAACAATGGTAGACTTGGTTCTATTGCAAATATTTAGATAAGATCTTCCTGTCTTTCCTATGTCTGGCTAGTATGGTTTATGGTCACAACTTACAAAGCAGCCTATTTTAGCTGAGTTTTCACTTGCTCATTTTCCTAAGTGTTCACTGAGTCGAGCATTATTTTATTTTAGGCAATGAAGAAGCAATCAATCATATGAATAGTAATTACTATTTGCTTTTCATTCACTCATTCATCCATTCGTCCACTCATCCACCCATTCATTCAACTATTTTAAGTGCTTCTTCTGTGCCAGGACTGTGCTAGATGCTGGGAATATAAAGATGAACAAGAGAGACAGAAATCTTGCCCTCATAAGCTCAGAGAGCCAGGCTAGAAAATAGTAGTCATTCCACATCATTTCCAAAACTATCAAAGCTTTTCTTTTATCATCCCATTTTTTTTGCTCAAAAATCCTTTTGCTCTTCCACTGCCATTACTAAATAAACCCAGACTCTCTTGCTAGATTGTCAAAGCCCACCACAGTTCAAGCATCATTGCCTGTCATTCACCTACACAAGCTCAAGATAAACTAGGCCACCTGCATTTCCTTTTATTGACTCCCATTCATTGCAGGTATCAATTTTTACCTTTCCCTGGCGGCTGTAAGACATAATATTTAAAGTACAGAGAAATTAGTTCAGAGTTCAAATAAGATAAATTTCAAAGACAAAATAAAGATGTTATTAATACTTTCTGGCTCCCAGATTTAAAGAGCACTAGAATGAATTTAAAATTCCATCAGTCTTTTACTAAATATCTAATTAGCAAGATAGCATATCATCTTTCTAATTTGGAAATAGTATTGTATTGATCATAATTATACAAGCTTAGGTCTCATCTTTCTAGGTAATAACTGAGAACAAGAATTTTTTTACATATATAACTTTTTATACCTTTCATTTTCTCTATTGATATGTAATAGGTTCAAAATACATAGTTTTTCAGGGTGCAATCCTAGCACTCTGAGAGGCCAAGGCAAGAGGATTGCTTGAGCTCAGGAGTTTGAGACCAGCCTAGGCAACATAGCAAGACCTCATCTCTACAAAAATATCAAAAAATTATCCAGGTGTGGTGGTGTACACCTGTATTTCCAGCTATTTGGGAGGCTGAAGTGGAAAGATCATCAAAATCCAGGAGGTCAAGGCTGCAGTGAGCAGTGATCATTACACTGCCCTCCAGCCTGCATGACAGAGTGAGACTCTGACTCAGAAAAAAAAAATAGATAGATAGATAGATAGTTTTGTTGAATGTATAGATGAATTACATAAAAACAATCACTCAAGTTTTTCTACGATTGGTTTTTCAAAATGAGTTTTCTTCCATGATGTTTTTTTCTTTTTTTTTTTTTTTTACATCCTAAGATGCAAGAAGCTAAGCAAATTTTATTAAAGGTCTTGAATATTCTTTAGTAAATTCCTTTAGCCAAGCAGTTGGCCCTGTGCCATTTTCTTTAGAGTAATTATGGTATTTATCCAGTGTATGGAATTATTGATTGCATTGTAAATGACACTGTAAAAGGGTTAGAACCCTTTGACAAATCTCCAAATCATTGTACCACATTGTTTTGAAATCAACCTTTGTAACAGGCAGATACAGATAATTTCAATTTTTTTTTTTGCCTTTGGATCACAGAATATTTATCCACAATGTATGCTTAGACTAATATTAGTAAACAGTTTTCCACGCACACAACCAATGAAATTGGGGGCATACAAATATTGATCAGTCAGAGATGGAAGTCATTTGGAGATAATTTGTTCCAGAGATAGCACTCAAACCAGATGATTCTACACAGGGATGGTTTTCAAATCTCCTTTATACTATTCACATATTAATAAGAAGTCTCATGTCTTGTTCTTTGTTGGGAGCCCAAGAAAGGATGGTTTTACCTACAAAAGATTTGGGGTCTCAGGAGACTGGAGAGGGTTTTAGAAGGAAGCACTATTTTCACTTATAATTAATTGCACAGTTGGATCCCTGTGCTGTCATGTAGAGGTTCCCTCCTGTGTCCCCAAGGAGCCAGATGCTTCCTCATGGTGACAGTGTTTGAAATGACATGTCCTTTTTAATGTACATTTCTGGGATCATTAGACTATAAATGATTTGAGAGCAAGGACTGTTCTTGGTGATTCCAGTACACAACACAATGCTTGGCACACAGTAGTCATTTCTGAACTTTTATTGAATAAATGGATAAACGAATGAATAAGAGAAAGAAAGGGAGAAGGAGGATGAGCAAAAAAGACAAAGGAAAGAAAATGAAAGAGAGGAAAAGATCTGAACTATGAACCGATTGTACACTTGTCTGAAAAGATATCAATGTGAATAACCACGTAGGGGAATCCCTACATGTCCAGCTCAGTGCACTGCATACTTCCCACACGTGTTTCAAATAAATTAGTAATTTAATGAGGGAGAAGGAAGGGGATTATGGCAGAGTGCCCTTCTCCCCAACAATCATCCCTAAGAAAGTGAGAAAGCACTGGTTCCAAGCATACGCTCTGGGGACAAAATGCCTGGATTTAAGTCTTTTTTTCTTCATAGAACTTATCATCGTAGGAAATTTATGTCATTTATATATTTCCTATGTTTTCTGTCTCTTTCACTAGAATGTCAGCTCCACAAAGGCAGAAATCTTATCTGCCTTGTCCACTGCTATATCACCAATAGACTGCCTGCTCCACTGTAGGAGTTAATAAGCATCTATGGAATGAATGAATAAACTAACAAATTCAAATCTGAGCTATACCACTTTTAAGCTTTAGGCAAGTTACTTGCCCTTCCTGGGTCTCAGATTCATCCAGCTTAATAAAGCTGCAAATTGAATGAAATAAAATATGTAAAATGTCAATACAGTCCTAATACATATGAGAACTAAGACAAAGTAGCTATTGTGCCAACGGAAGATTTGTAAATATTAATAGATCCCTCCCAATGGTATTCCCTTTTGCTTCTTGACTCCTCCATTTTGGGAGAAGCTACATCTTAAAGGGGATCAAGGTTTCAGGAAAGGAGTCAGAAAAAAAGAAGACGGGGTGGACAACTGGCTTTTGAGTTTTAACAGTCCTTCATGAATTTGATGATGGATCTTAGAGACAACCTGAGATAAAAACAAAGTTTTTCTGTTCACCATGAATTCCCTCTACTGCATTGTAAACTAAATAAAAGTTCTTGGAATGGGAGTTGGAAGAGAATCCAAAGGGACTTGGATATTGTCTGCCCCTGAGAGAAGCAGCCTGCTCAACAGCAGAGAATGGGAACATGCAACAAAGCTGTGGAAACCGAGAGCAAGCGGCACCAGGATCTGCCTTGCTGCCTAGGATGATGGGCTTCACCCAGAGTGGAATGGAAGCAACAGGAAGAGGAGCTGTCCCAGATCAGGGCCCCCTCCCTGATGTCACGCACAATTCCAGTAGCCAGAGAGGGGTGGGAGGACCTGCTAATGGATGGGATGACTGTCTGCCTTATACCAGATATTCACGCTGGACATTTTCAAGGATGGCAAAAATTAGAGCCAAAGTAGAGACTCAGTGTCGTTATAAAATAAAGACAAGCTGCTTGTACAACTGTGTTAGTGGCAGCAGGATGAGGCTGAGGAGAGGAGAAAAAGGATGTTACCAAGTGGTGGGAGCTGTGGATGGGAACTCCAGGTAAAGAGAAAAAGATGGTGAGGCAGAAAAATGAAGATAGGCACCTTACCCACCTTAGAACTAACTTCCTCACTCCCATGGTCCTTTGTGTTTGGGAGCAAGTACTACCTTCAACTTTGACCCTTTCACTTGCTAGCTGAACAGCCCTGGTGTCTTGTCACCTTAGCCTCCTCATTTGTAAATTGGTATCATAACAGCTCTTAGTTTCATCTGTGTTATGCCATGATGAAAGAGAGATGTGAAAGTTATTTATAAAATGTAAGTTGCTATAGAGATGCAAGGACTATTTGCTATTTTTATTCTCACATAGAAACTTCTATATATGCAAAAGGCTATTTTGTACATGAGGAATAAATCTAAGTCACATTTGTGGACAAATACTCTAGGAATACATTTACAGTTTCAAGAATCTGATTGTTTAATCAGAATCCTTTCCACAAATATGTAATGTGTAGGAGGATCTAGGTGGGTTGTGCAATGAGGTATTTAGATCATACTAGAACTTAGATCTTTTTGAAGAAGTTAATGAGAAAGACATATATTTATTTTTTCCCCATTGTAAGTGTCTATCTGTAAAATTGGATTTTATCAGTACTTGAGTTACACAGACATGATGATGACTTTATTAATATTTCCAAACAGATGCTAGAAAAAGCCACATCCCAGTTAAGTTCATTTTAGGTCAATTTTGCACAGTTGTTGAAAGGCAACATTGTTTTAGCAGCTCTACTTCTCTAGAACTCTCTGACTTTTCCTGAGAATGAAGGCAAATACTGTCCACCCGAGTCAATGAGAGAAGAGACAGCAGCCCGAGGGCAGTAAGCCTTTCTGTCTTTCCTCTCCCTGTGTGTTCACAACCGTGCCCCCTCTTTTGCCAGTGAGAGAAGCCATTCTTTGCTGTTAAACTGCTGGGAGACGGGAGGCAGTGGCTGCATTTGAGTGAGAAAGGCAGGCAATCCACTCATCTCTGCCTCCCAAAGCGCTGGGATTACAGGCTGAGCCACATTAGCAGGGCATGGTAGCACGCGCCTGTAGTTTCAGCTACTTGGAAGGCTGAGGGAGTGTGCCACTGCACTCCCGTCTGGGCGAGAGTGAGACTCCAACTCAAAAAAAAAAAAAAAGATGGTTTTTTTGGGCTGGAGGTTTACATGTTGGGTACTATGGTAACATTCTGAGTAAAAGATATGATCAGTGTGCAAATCCTCATCACTATCATTATAAAGCAGTTGGATTTCAACATATTAAAGAAGTATTTTATAATTATACTGAACATATTTATGTTTACTACATCTTTTGTCTCAATTTTAAATTAAGCAGACCCATTTTTAATGTAAAATCTGCTCATGTTGAACAATTTAGGAATAGATAATGAACTTTTATTACATTTATGTGATGTTCAAAAATCATGTGTGTGCTTTTTCCCCCCATCTTCACACCATTTGGAAACAGAAAAGTTCAACAATTTGTAAGCATGAAAGACAAATAGTTCCTATTTTTGTGTTGCTGTATAGTCTATTCTTCTCTCATTACAATGTGCTGTGTATTTTTATTTTTGGCCTGAAAAATATTTTATAAATAGTGCCTTACTAATTACACAATTTCAAGTAGACATTACAAATGAGAAATAGGACCATGTGCAATGTGACTGGAAGACTAGTTTTCTGCTCTGATATCAACAGAAAATGAAAATCCACAGAATATAGCTGTTACATTGGTCTTCACCCTAAGATTCAATTCAAACTCCTTTCTAGTAAAACCTGGGTCCCATTAGTTTTCCATCTATAGACCACAGGGCTGGATAAAATCTCCATGCCCTTCTAATTATGGAAGTTGTGGTTTTCAAGGTTATGGTTCATTTGGCTATGTATATAAATTATTTTTGTATTTATGAAGAGATCGTGTTTCAATCCACATAGTATGCTTACCCTCTTCTGAACCCAAAGCACCCTATTCCCCCCCATCCATTGGGTAATTAATCCCATGTGGCATTAGAAATGTATTCTAGTTTCATGTTTATTGTGGCTTAATTCTTATACGACTAAACATTTTCTGTTTGGTATATTGTGTCTTCATTTGAAGAAAAAGCTGTATGTGTCTCCCTCATCTATTTCTGAGTATCTTAAAATGGACCTGCTATAATAAGGTAGGTAAGGATATGCTGATTTGATTAGATGACACTTGGCCTAGATGTCGGACAAAGAAGTGGAAGCTCCATAACACTGCCTACCTGTGAGCATGCCTTCATTCACCACACAGTTCCCATCCAGCACAACAGCATCGCATGGTAATGAACATTTTCCTGGAAGAATAAGTACATCCCCGGGAACCAAGAGACGGGATTCCAGTTCCTCCAAACCTACACCAAAGCAAAGTTTCCATGACCAGCTGATTATTTCTTTTTACTTAACAATGAAAATGACTAAGAACCCTTATCAACCTCTTAGTCAAAAGCTACCCTACCTATTCAACTGCTTAAGCCCCTTTCCACTCAATTGAAAATTCCAAAAGAATAAGGATTAAGGATTTGGTTCCTGGGACATAGCAAAGGATGATCTATACAACAAGATCCTATCTTAATTCTAGTAGCTCGTGTAGTATTCTGCTGTCAGTAAATGCTCAAGGGTATTGAGTAATTCAGAAATGCCCCTTCTCTGCTGTTTGCTCTCTTTGACTGGGTTTCTGATCCCCTGTAACACATTTTATCTTCTTGGATTGGGTCCTGAAGTAAATTTGTCCAGTTAGCTTCTGCTGCCTTGGGGTGCAGCTCCTCACTCTTTGAAGAGAGCCATGCCACTCTACCCCAGGCTATCTCAGAGCAAATGCCAAGTGTCCAGCCAGTCATTTAAAAGCTCCATTCAGGCCTAGATACCAGATGGCAGTTCAAAATGTATGATGAAGAGTCTGTCTGGGATGGTTGGTTGGGGAAATAAAGGAACCTTAAGAAGGTTTACCTTGTATTATCCAAACTAGTGAAATGTAGAGGGCAGAGGAATTTGTAGTAACCTGGATAGGGTAGGAATGATTCAATCAGGGCTGAGGTGAGGTTAGGAAAGTGAGTGCTCAGAGTGCAGAATGTAATGAGGCTTTCACTCTCAGGGCCCTGCAGGTGCTAGGTCTGCATGTGCACTCTCTTGCCTCCTTAAATTTTCCAGATGACTTGTTTGCCTAGGTTCAATCAGAAAAGCCTTTTTCTCTTTGTCTAATAATCAAAGACAAATGAGACCAATTTCACCCTGAAATATTAAGATGCTGAGGTTGAACTAACACATCACCTACCTTTGCCTTTTATGATGATTGTAACCTGGACTTTGTTGTGATCCTCCACAAGGTTGTGCAGCTTAACTGATTGCTATCAATGAAAAGTCAACATTTAAATATTAAATAGTTTACATCCCCAAAACCACATGATCTCAATACAATAAATGCCAAGCCAGCTGTCATAGCCAAAGTGACTCTGGGCAAGGGACTACTTCCACTTTTGATGCTTCAGCTTCCCTACCCCAACCCCTACCTCACCCAACACCCTACCTGCACCAGCAAATATGCTTATTAGTTTAATGCTATATCACTCCCAAGGAAAATAATGCACAGCCCCTGCCTCAAGGACCTAAGCCAAGGAAGCAAGGTTTCATTTCTTGAAGATACACAATCAGAAGAAGGAAGAACAAGATTGTGACCAGGTTCCTTCCCTCTCTATGCCCCTATTTCCTGGTCTGTAAAACAGCAAAACTCTTGATCTGCAAGTGGCTTTGCGCTTGTAAGAGCCTATGAATATTTAGGTTGTGTTCTGATTGCATGTAGAACAGCCATTCTCTCCTTTCTGAACTGTGGATTTTCACATTGAGTAAAATCTGCAGAAAGTAGTCCCACTGCTCAGTTTTGAATCCTGACACTACCACTTATGAGCTACTTAGCCTGTTTAACTCCCTTTTGCTCATCTGAAAGTGGAGATTATAATAGATTCTACTTTCTAGGGTTAGGTTTTAAGTTAGTTAATTCTTGTTAGTGATTAATAATAAAGTTGTTGGAAAACCAGTTGTGAGAGTACATTAATTGGAAAGACTTGCTAGAGGTAGAATTTACTGAGGTAGGACTCCGTGAAAAGCAGAGGAAATGGAAGGAGCCTGGAGAAGTGGAGGCAGCAACTCCTAGGATAGGGCAAGGGACAGGAAGTCAGAGGTGAAAGGGGATTCTGTCTACCCAGTTCTCCATCCTCACTCCGGGGTGCCATTAGCCAGAGAAAGCTTATGTTGGGCCACTTGGGGCAGGGCTGGGCAACTCTGCAAGGCACCTCCTCTCTGTATGTATGTGAATTACTTGGATGTGGCTAATTAGAAGAGGGTTTAAATACCATCAACAGTACTTAATTCAGCTTAACATAATTCAAATATAAAACTTTTTTCCTTTTAGATATTAAATTATTTTGATCTGTTCTGTTGATGATTTTTTTTTGAGTTGGAGTCTCACTCAGTCACCCAGACTGGAGTGCAGTGGCCGCTCCTGGCCACCGCAGCCTCGCCTGCTGGGCTCCGGCAATCCTTCCGCCTCAGCCTTCCGAATAGCGGGAATTACAGGCATGTGCTACCACGCCCGGCTGATTTTTTGATTTGTTGTAGAGATGAGGTCTCGCTGCCCAGGCGGGTCTCGAACCCCCAGGCTCAGGCAATCCACTCACCTCAGCCTCCCAAAGGCGCGGGATTACAGGCTGAGCCACCGAGCGCAGCTCTGTTGATGATTTTTAATGTTCAAATATCACTAGGCTAAGATAAGCATTACATACAATTATGCAACTTTCCCCTTGACAGAACATAATAAATTCAATGTTAATATTTATATGGAAAATTTATTATCTACTTCAGTTTTGTGTGAAAAGCTAAACTTCAATAATTTGGACCAATTGATTGGAAGAAGCGATAGTGCTGTTTAGTACCTATTTATTGCTCTAACGTGACTTCCTGAGCGTTACTGTTGGGGCATGCATTTGAATGACGGATAACAGTAGGAACCTCAGCTATGGTTCTGTAGGCAAGAACACAGGAGTCAGTTGGGATTCCTGAGCTATAAGTCAGGTTTACCCGTTGATCAACTGTGCAATGTATATGCATAAGAAATTTCACCTCACAAGTTAAGTTGTTTCCTCTGTAAACAGATGGTAGTAAATCAGATAACTTTCAAGTTCCCTTCAAGCACTAAAATGATAGGATACTGATTTATTTTGCACGTCAGAGATTTATCCAAAACTTGTGAGGCTTCATAGAAGAAATATACAAGGTACATGAATGGCTCGAATTATTATTAATTTAAAATAGTTTAAAACATTAAATAGCTGCTATGTGCCAGACACTGTTGTAGGCGCTTAGAATAGAGTGTTTGATTTTTTTTTTTATCCTCAAATAATTCTATGATGAAAATGTCATCTCCTACATTCATATATAAAAGGGGGGGTTGAAAATGATAAAGTAAATTTCTCACAATAATTTATTTACTAAGTATTAAGAGTGACATTCAAACTCAAATTCATCTGACTCTAAAGCCTTTTCTGTTGATGAATGTGCTCTTCTAGTGCTCAAAAACAACTTGTTCTCCTTCAAGAAGATAAACATCCTTCTTCTAAATGTTTTTAAGTTATGTTCTTGCTTAGCAAACTCTTTTAGTCAATACCATGATAACTTCAGCCTAGCACAAGAGGGTGATAATCAACACATTTGGAAGCGGTGAAATATGAGTTAATAATACTTCACTATAATTCTCAAAATTCATTATGTTGTAGAGCTGGATGTGTTTATTAGTCTTAGCATTCTGTGTCACCATCCACACTTTCATGCCTGTGCACAAGCGATCCTAGAATGTCCATTCCAGTTTTCTACAAGCAAACTCTTTCTAATCCTTCACATAGAGGCCTGCTCAAATGTCACCTTCACTCCACATGTCCCTACAATCCCCGGGAAGAATTCATTGTTCTGTTTTCTCCACCTGGGTTAGTGAAGTGATCACATTCCATTACTGCATGGATATCTATTGTCATGTCAGGTCTCCCCTGTGACTCAGGCAGTTCACAAAAGAAAGGGACTATGTATATTATTCTTGCATGTGCCCCCCAGAGTTTATCACATAGTAGGCCCTCATCAAATATGTGTTTATTAGAACCGAATTATTCTACTTCTAACAACACTGGAGTGGGATAATGTTAGCATCCTCTTTGAGTTAATGTACTCAGGAAATCCACAAACACAGGTTTCTATGACAACCAACTAGCTAGGAAAAGGCAAGTGCTGCAGTGCTTGCCATGATTGCAAAGCTCGTTGCCTGATTTTCATGAGGCCCCCTCTGGTTTCTTCAGTCCCTGTTCTGTGGGACCAGGATCAGTTTCCAAGACTAATTTGCATATTGTTATTATTCGGCATTTGTTGCTGCCTGTCCTTGTGTTTGCTGTAGTTGAATTTCCTCCAGAGATGAGTAATGAGGGCATTAACTCAGGTGCCTCTTGAGCCCGGCTCAGGCACAACTAAAGGCAAAGCACTACGGGCTAGATACTCTCCGTGTTATTTCTAGCAGCCACCCATGGAGCCCAGCAATAGAATATGCAAATACAGTTCAGTGTAAATACAGTTGACTGCCAAGGTTTGCACTCATACCTGCACCAAGCTTGTTAGAAAAGGACTGCAACAGTAGTGTTTCCTGGCTTAGGGAAAGTAAGCTCTGCCTGTGCAGCATGATTCGTGGCCAGAGCAGATGCAGACAGGTATCTTATATCACTCCTGCTAACACTTCCTGTCTTACAACTTTCAGAAACCTGTGTTTATTTAGCAAGTCTTGAATTCAGTGAAACAATGTAGCTCAATAGAATGATTTGGAGATGGCATTGCTACTCTTTTCATTCTTGTCAACCCCCTTCCTCAAATGCTACTGCAGCAAGGAAGTTCATGAGTCACTTTGAGATTGTGTTCAATGGACAGTGTGTAGTACTTGGCTTGAAATCAGAAAACCTAGGGCAGGGTCTGTGGCCACTGTCACTGGGTGAATATGAACAAGTCCCTTCACCTCCCTTATGACCCCAGCCCTCCCTGTCAGGTGGTAGAGAATATAAAAACAATATGTGCTTCATTTTACAATTTGCCATGCCCCACATAAACACATACGTTATGGATGTGGGGGGCTATTGCAAACTCTAAAGTGCTAAACAAATATTGATCGTTGAGGACTTGTAATTTAAATGACAAAGACAGTTTCAGGAAATTGGTTTACTTTATATATGTTACAAGTTGCTTTACAGGTTGGGTCAGATACACTTTTATTAATAAATATTGGCTGCTAATGAGATCAGTGTTTGTCCTCTAATGCCTTTTCTTCTTTTGAAAAAAATCCTTTGCATTACTGCCATTAAGCCTGAAGTTCCTATGTTAGCCACTGTTTGGATGAAAGGAATTTAGGAATTCTGTTAAGATGCAGAACCTAAATGCTTAAAATTCATTAAAGATTTAAAAAATAGTTATTAAGCAAATTACAAATAGAAAAAAATAGATATTACCTAACTTTGGAAAAGGAGACCATTATAAGCAAAACAGGAAACCCAGAAACCATAAAGGAAAAAAGAAACATATTTGACTCTACATAATTTTTAATGTACAGCAAAAGTGAAGGTCAAGAGAAAAAAGATAGACTAAAAATAAAACTTTTTCACATATATGCTAGATCTAAAAAGGCCATTAACATAAAATAAAAATGCAAAACTCTATTAGACAAAGGAACATATGTCTACTTTCACCAGTAATCAGGGAAATATGAATCAAAACATCAATGAGACCCCCAGTTTAAAAAAAGCATTAGATTAAAAAATTGTAAATATCAATATATAATACCAGTTGCTGGTGAAACTGAGGAAATGGATACTTTTGCATATTTCTAATGAAAGAAATTATCTCATTTGTGGAAAATAATATGGCAGCACCTATTTAAATTCAAAATAAACATTTGCTTTGATTCAGTGAACTGGCTTTTGGTTGCCATGCTTAAAAAAAAATGCAAACACTAATATGTAAAAACATGCCCTTACTGTGGTTATTTATTTATTTATTTATTTTTTGTGAGTTGGAGTCTTACTCTGTTGCCCAGACTGGAGTGACTGTGATTATATTTAATTCAACATTGTTTGTGGTAGCAAAAGTTGAGGGAAAATAACCTCACTTTCCAAAAATAACAGAATGGGTGAATAAATTATGATAGACCATAGAATATTATGACATTTTAAAGCATGATTTATAGTATTTGTACTTGGTGGATTGCTACTGTATATATAGTAAAGAGAAAAATGAAAGCTTCAGAGTAATGTGCATAGTCAGATCCTATTTTAATTTTTAAAATTAATAAATACACAAATCTCCATATAAACTTGTATATATACGTGTGCACCTAATAGAGTAAAAAGAGTACAAAATATGTGTGGCTGACAATGACATTAATAAATACATGTATTTGGGATATGGTGTTTAAATTTATTCTTAGGTGGATTCCTCTGTAACAATAGCTCTCAAGTCTTTAGAATGCATAACAATCACCATTTATGAAACTGTAAAAAACGTAGATTCCTGTTATTATGCTGGATATTTTTATTTAATAGCTCAACAGGTCAGAAATCTCAGGTAATTATCTTGTTGGAACGTTGCCCTAATGAGTATAGAATCAAACTAATTTTTTTTCCAACCTTTCTTCTAACTTCCATATAGGAATTTCTGTATTTCTTTTGGATTTCATAAAGAAAGGTTACCTGAATGCCAAATGAAGATATTCACATTATAAAGGAATTTTAAGAGAAAAACTAAAATCTGTCAAGAACATTTAGATAGGTAATGTATAAAACAAATACAATATTTAAGTCAGGGGAAATATGTGGGAACATTCTAAGGGGTATAATGTCTTGACTAATACATATAATTGAGATGCTACCCCTCTATTCTCCTAAAACTGCGGCTGGCATTATTAATCCATCACAACATTCTTTTCCACCATACTCAGAAACAGCCTCAGAGTCCTTCTAAAGACAGCATGCAATGAAGCCTTCAGTAGATAATCAGAATTTGCAAAGACATTTAAGCTTACTTTGTATTCCTGAAACCCTCCTTCTGAGATTCTGCATCTGGTAAGCCCTTGCTTTTTGCTTTGTTATGACTTAGCTTTGACAAAGCAACTCTTGCTCTCATGGGAATTCCATAGACTTTGTTTCTGTACTAGAAGTTAAATAGAATCCATCTGTGATTTTGGCTCTTACCTGTCGCAAATCATACACACTTAAGACAATGGAGATAACAGACAAAATGATGATGGCCACAGAGTATTCTATGTAACCTTGAGACAGCCACAACGTTAGGGTGAAGACTTGGAACACATAGAATGGATTTAAAACCTATAGATACAAAAATAGCATTTGTGTCACTTGAGTGGACCTTAGTGGCAGTCAAGATATCATTTTGTTATACATTTTTTCCCCATTTTTTTCACAATATACACAACCTCTAATATTTAAGAGCTCACTTGGAATGCCATTAATTTGAGTAGAGACAATGTCAAGCACATAGAATGTAATATGGCGAAAACAAAATTATTTTAAGCACTCAGAGCCATGCCCACAAACTGATCATTCATATTTATTTTGAATTTCAGAAATATTTTACCAATAGCAAATCTGACAATTTACCTTCTTAAACAGATTTACCCATAATGAAGATACATGAAGTCTCTTTTCAAAATGAACTTCAAGCTGGGCTCGGTGGCTCAGCCTGTAATCCCGTGCCTTTGGGAGGCTGAGGTGAGTGGATTGCCTGAGCCTGAGAGTTCGAGACCCACCTGAGCAACTTGGCGAGACCTCATCTCTACAATAATTTAAAAAAAATTAGCCGGACATGGTAGCACATGCCTGTAGTTCCAGCTCTTGAAGGGCTGAGACGGAAGGATCGCCGGAGCCCAGCAGGTTGAGGCTGCGGTGGCCGGGAGCGTGCCACTGCCCTCCAGTCTGGGTAACAGAGTGAGACTCCAACTCAAAAAAATAAAAAATAAAATAAAATAATTTAAAAAAAAGAAAATGAACTTCAATTTTGAACAGTTTTATTTTACATGTAATCATATGCTACAGATTTAGTAAAGGTGTGCAATGAAAATGAAAGATTCTACTTTTATCTAGGTTATTTAAAAATAACATATTTTTTATGGCCTCTGAGAGTCAGTCAAGTCAACATGGATGGCCCTTCCACTGGATGAGGAGGAATACTGGAGAGAAATGTCTTCCCCAAGGCTACAGGGCAAATCATGGACGGAAGTTATCACCAGTCCCAAAGCTGGTCATCTGTACGTGTACATTTTCGGTCTCTTGAGAATACCTTCAACCTTTTTTATCCCCTTTGTTTTCCTCATTTTGGTCCTGCTGACTCCACTATTAATAACCATAGCAGAGAGGGCAAACCTGAGAAGCTAGTAAGCAGTTCCAAGATGTGTTTGCAGAATGTGAATTAAAGAGCCCATGGAAGCAAAGCAAGGATTCTTTTCTTGAGGAAGTGCCCTTTATGATTCTTTTAATTAGATTAAATAGTGGCTAAAACTACTGATACTATTTCTTACCTCTCTTTGCTATAATTTCCTAAGATATTAAATACAATTTTATTTTAGTCCTAAGAATGAACTGACATCTGGTTAATAAGTTAGTATCTTAAGAATTTTTTAAACCTTTAGATATATTTTGTGCATTAAAAAAGATTTTGTTCTTTAATGTTTCTTATTTTTTCCATCCCAATTGTTTTACTTAGAAATTATAGCTTTTTAGTTGCATATTATAAAATGCTTGAATTATAGATTATACATGAATGATAATATGATTTGGGGCTCATATAAACCCAGTAGAAAATTGGTTAAATACTAATTCATTTAGCACCCTTAGGCAATATTCTTTTGAAACCAAATACGAAGTAGTTTTGCTTTTTTCCTACTAAAGCCCTAGTAAATACTAGGTGCCAGAAAATACCAGCACTCTTTCCAAGATAGATCAAATTGACACTTTGAGAGTCTTTGGAAATTTGAAAATATTCTTGAACAAGAAATTTAATAAGCGGCCTGCTTTTTGATAACTGGGGAGACTATGCATAAGCAGGGGAAAAGGGGGTATATGGAAAATCTCTGCACCAAATCTCAATTTTTCTGTGGACTTAAAACTACTCTAAGAAATAAAGTTTTAAAAAGCAGTCTTTTTTTAACATCTTAACACAGAACAGTGGTAATTTTTTTTTTAAGACAGGGTCTTATTCTGTTGCCCAGGCTGAAGTGTAGTGGTAGTGTAATCACAGCTCACTGCAGCCTTGACCTCCTGGACTCCAGCAATTTTCCTGCCTTAGCCTCCTGAGTAGCTAGGACCACAGGTGTGCCCCACCATGCCCAGCTAATTTTTAGAGATGAGATCACTCTATGTCGCCCAGGGTGGTCTTGAAATCCTGACCTCAAGCAATCCTCCCACCTTGGCATCCCCTGGCTGGGATTACAGGCATCTTAAGTAACCACACCCAGTCTTTAAAATGTTCTTAATATTAAAAAGATATGGTCATGCTCAAAAATAAAATAATCATCTATATGACTTTGAAATAGACTAGAAACCTGTAACATCGAGTGGGAACTGATACCATCAGCCTAGTGAATTCCAGACAAGGACAAGAACAGCAAAAACTAGGAGTTCATTTCTGGAAAGAATAGAAACAGAAAGTACCCCACAATGACAGGGGAGAGAAACTATGCTATGGCAGAAAGTAGAGGTGGCATTGGGCTTCCTGTCCCAGAATAGAGGCTGAGAAAAGTTACAACTAGTGTTGGAACACCAGCCAAGGGTAAGATGGGATTCAGTGGTACAACTGTGAACTGGGACACTCTTCAAGTTGGTTCAGGGTCTGAATCTGACAAGTCCCCAAGGGACAAGCACCAAAACCTCCAGCATAGGCCTGATTCTGAACTGGGGACCCTATGGGGACCAGTTGAGGCAAACACAGAGCCAACAAAGAGGAACAGAAAGCATGGGGGAAAAAGAAAAAAATGGAAAGGAAAAATGTCTCTCTTAAGAGAAGCATACAAAACAGATAATACCTTCAATTACACAAGGAAAATATTGCCAAACAAATAAAAGCAAAACACTTACAAAATGAGAAGTCACTTTCAAGAAAATGGAAGGAATAGAGCAATTTGAAAAAGACCAAAATAGTACATTTCAAATCCTCAGAAATCATGTCCCATGGTATAGACTGAATTTTTGTGTTGTTCTTCCCCTACTCCCTCTCCCTCCCCTTCTCAACCCCCCACCTGTAAATTCAAATGTTGACACTCTAACACCATCTCCCAGTGTGATGGTATTTGCATGTGGGTCCTTTAGAAGGTAATTAGGTTTAAATGAGGTCGTGAGGGCAGTTAGTGTTCTTGTAAGAAGAAGCCAGAGCTCGTTCTTTAAGATGTGAGAACACAGAGAAGGTGGTGGTCTTCAAGCCAGAAAACAGGCTTTCTCCAGGGACCCTGTACGCAGACACTTTGATATGGACTTCCTAGCTTCTAAAACTGTGAAAAATAAATGTTTGTCATTTAAGTCACCCAGTTTATATTTTGTTATAACAGCCCAAGTTAAGCAAACCACCTTATCACGACCACCATCATCATCACTACCACCACCACCATGATAAACTTAAGAAAACAAAACAAAACACAAACAGAACATTATGAAACAGGAATCTGTCCCTTACCCTGGGAAGGAATTTTAAAGTAGATTTAAATGTAAAATAAATAACTTGGATGGATTTAGAGTTCACCATGATGAGTGATCTATCACAGAAACAGAGAATTGAATGCCACATGTTCTCACTCATAAGCGGGTCCTGAACATTCATTAGTACTACAAGAGAGGGATTGGCAGTAGCAGGACACTGCCAGGGGATGGTGGGGGTGGGGTGGGCGGGGAGGCATAACTTCACTAAGGGTAGGGTGCCTGATTCTAAACCAGGGGAGCTGAGGACCAGTTGGAGACCCAAACTTCACCTGCAAGCATACCATCTGTATACCTAATCCTTACTTGTACCCCACATCTTTATAATAAAGTAAAGAAAATTTTAAAAGAAATACGATGTCTTCTAAGAAAAAAGAATGCATTAAAAATCACAGAAAAAAATACACATATATTAAAATTGTAGAAAAGAGAACCTCAGTAGAGGGGAAACATATAGACTAAAATCAAGGAAGCAGTAACAAAAAGAAGTTGCATGACACAAGATTTCACTCACATCAAAGAATTTATGTGCTCCTTAAGACTCCCCCAGTACCAGGAAGTAAAAAGTAAGGGGTAGAAATTATTTTTTTCCAAAAAGAAAAGACAGGAGTTACCTGTTTAACAAGCAGCTTCCATATGGGTTGGATTTCCACCTCAATGGCATTGGGCCCACACACTAGTCTTCTGCAGAAAAGTGATCATGTATTAGTGTCATACCTATAAGCGCAGTAATACAAGAGCACAGGTCCTACTAAGCGAAGGTCACTTCTCTACTCTTTAGAGATTCTGTGGCTTCCATTAAAAAACAATGTGCAAGTACTTTTGAAACATAACCCTGAACTATAATACAAATATAGTGTTTTCTGGGGTTTTTTTGAGTTGGAGTCTCGTATCTGTCGCCCATCCGGCGATCCTTCCGCCTCAGTCTTCCGAGTAGCTGGAATTACAGGCGTGCGCTACCACGCCCGGCTGATTTTTTGATTTATTGTAGAGATGAGGTCTCACCTCCCAGGTGGGTCTCTAACACGCGGGCTCAGGCAATTCACTCACCTCAGCCTCTCAAAGGCGTGGAATTACAGCCTGAGCCACCGAACCCAGCTCAAATATAGCTTTAAAATGAAAATCAGTGTATGTTGGACAAAGTTGTTTTCCCAGTTAAAAAAATATATTAAGTATTGTAGTACAACTCAAAAAGTCAAAATGAATGTAGAACGGTATTTTGAGTTATTTTTAACATAATTTGATTGTATTTTAAGAATAGCTTAAAAGACATAGCTATGAAGATTCTAGACTGTCCTTGATGTTAGAGATTATATCTCTCTTACCTTGGTACCTCCAGCACCTAGGACAGGCCCTCAGTAGATGTACTGAATGAGTGAATGATCGAATGAACTGGAAGATGATATATGATTTTCTAGCCTAGCACCTTGTAAATGTGTACATTATATCCAAGTTGTAATACTTGTGTGGTACAACATACAGTAAACAGCCCTCATGTTTGCAGAGTATTTTATAATCTACAAAGTTCTTGCAAAATATTAATTTGATCCTCATAATAGTCCAAAGGAAAGGATCCCCATTTTGCCAACAAGAAAAATTATTCAGTGTGGCATTTAGCCAAAGGTGCACAAATCTAATCTTTTTTTTTTTTTTTTTTTGAGTTGGAGTCTCACTCGGTCGCCCAGACTGGAGTGCAGTGGCCGCTCCCGGCCATAGCAGCCTCGACCTGCTGGGCTCCGGCGATCCTTCCGCCTCAGCCTTCCAAGTAGCTGGAACTACAGACACACGCTACCATGCCTGGCTGATTTTTTTATTTATTGTAGAGATCAGGTCTTGCCAAGTTGCCTGGGCGGGTCTCAAACCCGCAGGCTCAGGCAATCCACTCACCTCAGCCTCCCAAGGCACGGGATTACAGGCTGAGCCACCGAACCCAGCCACAAATCTAATCTTAATCATGACAATATAACTTCTAAGCAGAGATAACAGCGTCAGAAACTGCGTTTAGCCTCTTATGTGCATTAATACCTCTAATCATTACATTATCCCTATGAGATTTCATATTGTCATCTGCTGTAAAGAAAGCTGCAGTTCAGATAATCTAAGTCCCTTTCCCAGCATCTCAGAGCTAGAAAGAGGCAGATCCAGTCATAGACTGTGATGTATGACGACACAGCTCTGCCTCAGCAAGTAGCATTGGAGAGAATTTGTAGGAGGGCCTCATTTAGAAGTCAGATAAACCTGGGCTCAGCTTTCTGTTATATCTTGGTGAGACCACTTATATGTGAGTGAGACCACTAAATAACAACTCTTATTGTGGCTTTCCTTAACAATGCAATTTACATATTTGCCAACTGTATATCTGACAAAGGCCTAACATCTAGGATCTATAAGGAACTCAAATGCGCTGAAAGGAAAAAAACAAACATCCCCTTTAAAATGTGGGCAAAAGACATGAATAGACACTTCTCAAAAGAAGATATACGGGCAGCAAACAGACATATGAAAAAGTGTTTAGCCTCACTCATCATCAGAGAAATGCAAATCAAAACCACATTGCGATACCACCTAACACCAGTAAGAATGACCACTATTAATAACACACACAACAACAGGTGTTGGCGAGGATGGAGAAAAAGGAATGCTTCTACACTGCTGGTGGGAATGCAGACTAGTACAACCTCTTTGGAAGACAGTGTGGCCATTTCGAAAAGAACTAGAAATTGACCTTCCATATGACCCAGCAATTCCCCTATTGGGGATATACCTGAAGGAACTCAAATTATTCTACAAAAAAGATACCTGCACACGTGTTTGTTGCAGCTCTATTCACAATAGAAAAACATGGAACCAGCTGTGTTGCCCATCAAAGCTGGACTGGATTAAGAAATGGTACATATACACAATGGAATATTATGCAGCCATAAGGAGGGACAAATATATGGATTTTGCAGCAACTTGGAAGGAGTTGGAGTCAATCATACTCAGTGATTTATCACAGAAACATAGAACTGAGTTCCATATGTTCTCACTCATAAACTGACCTTGAACAATTACAGTGCTATAAGAAAGAGATTGGCAGTAGAGGGAAACAGTCGGGGCGGGGGGATGGGATGGGTAGTTGAGGGAAACTGCTGGGGAAGGGGGCATACCTCATCAACAAGGGTAACTACATGATCAATGTTTATATACCTAACCCTGAAATGTACCCCACATCTTTATAATAAATGTTTTTTAAATGCAATTTAAAATAGCTTCCTCAACTCCCAACCCAGGTTTTCTATCTCTTTCACCTTATGTTTCTTCATAGTGCACATTATTACCTAAAATTATACTTTATTTTTAGCCTATTAATAAGCATGCAAATAATAGACTATATCCTGCATAATAATATTAGCTTCTGATATGTCCTAAATGCCTAAAACAGGATTTAATACCTAAAGTATACTCAATAATTATTTGAATGGAAGACCGAATGAAGGGTTAAACTTGGTTCTTTCATCGGTAAAATGGATTTGTTAAAACATGCCTAATAATGTTGTGATCGGTAGCATATGACATAACTATGTACAGCATTTAGTGCTCAGTAAATGACAGCTATCTGAAGTCTTAGCCCCTCCTGCACAAATAACTGTATTTTTCTCTCCTCCAACAACTCATTCTTTCTTAGTACAGCACTTACCTCATTGAATTATAACATATATTGACATGTTTTTCTATATTTTTTTAGAGCTTCTTTAAAGGCAAGAGTGGAACTTTTTAAACTCTGTTTTTCTGCCATCTCGGGAGCAGTGTCTGACACAGAGGATGTTTCCTAAATATCAGAATTAATTAATGAGGATATTTGTGATCCATATCTAGAATTATCTCTCCTCTGACAAGGCTGAAAACCCAGTTCACGCAACTAAGGCAGTGCACCGGCTATGGAAAGCCAGTTTAGAAAGCAAATCTGGGGTCAGATGCTTTTGCTGTTCAGTGAGGTGGTTTCTGAAATTACCACTAGGAGAGAAGAGCTCACATCCCATGAGACCTGGGATCCAGTGGATCAGTTCTTTCCTGTAGATGATCTTCTATAAGGCTCATCTGGACCATGTTTAAATCACAGCCTGTCTAGAATAGGTACTAAGATAGAAAGTTCTGTTCATGATGATTAAAGGTAGGAACATAAAACCCTCTGGGACAATTTACTTGCTCTATTCCTGTGTCTTCTGACAACTTCTCTCCAGGGTAATTGTTTCTCCTGATACCCTGACAGGTATTCACTATTGAAAAGTGAGAAGTATGTAAATCTATGTATTTACTCTCTTTACCTGACTGCTAGGAAGCCCAGAGTAAAGTTTGCATTTAGACTCTGCAGGTTTTCATCATCAGAGATTCTTGCATATCTTCCTTCCATTATTTCTCATTTTACATCCTTACTTTTTAATGCAAGCAAGCTCAAATCCATTTAGAAATTGATGAGCTATCACTCAACCAATAAATAACATTTTTTGTTCTAAAAAAGGCCATGGCCTTAACCTGAAAAGTGAAGGGAAAGTATTACATGTCGACTTACTTTCTTTTCAGCATCCAAATGGACACGACTATAAAATAAAATATGACTATGTTTACAATTAGATTATCTCCTCTATTCTTCATATTTGAGAGACTTTATACTTTATCTTGCTTATTAGATTGTCAAGTTCTTTATTACATGGACAATATTTAAATTTAATTATGTGTGATGTTTATTAAAGCTTGGCACTTGATAAATAAGGACAAGCATGAAGTAGCTAGCTATAACTGACGAGACATCTTCCTTGTGGAAATGGTTTTTTTAGGGAAAGCATACTGACATCCATCAACTAGATTTCTTAAATGTTCTAGGTAAATCCTTTAAATGTCTTGTACTTTGTGCTATTAAACCAATATTTTTTAATGCCTTTGGAAACTTTTGTATTTCAATGTATTAAGCATTACATCTGAAATCTTACATAATTATAGCATTTCTAAGGCATTTTTTTAATATTGTCCAACACCAAATGTCTGGTTCATTTTTCACAGTGTTCTGGCAGAGGGAAAACTTAAAAGCAACACATCAGTAAATCTTAGATTTAGTGTGTGAGAATTATGGGAGCTGCTTGCTAAAAATGCATAATACCCCTTTGTTTCTGCAGAATTTTCAGAATTATGAAAGTGGAGGCCAAAACCTATATTTTA
Organism: Carlito syrichta; assembly: GCF_000164805.1. Lineage (NCBI taxonomy): Eukaryota > Metazoa > Chordata > Mammalia > Primates > Tarsiidae > Carlito > Carlito syrichta. The sequence goes on from NW_007258824.1 coordinate 258,923, forward strand.
AGTAACAGATTGCTTCTTAACTTGAGAATTGTTGTTTCTGGTTGACTGCAAAGGGTAGGCAGGCAGTGCCTCTAAAAATGAATGAGAAATGAAGGTGAGTATTAAAATTCTAGGGAAGACTCATCATGGTTTCCTTTTGGACTCACCAGGATTCGTCATTGCAAATAATAATTACAGGAAGCAAACACTCTGTATCTCTGTGAGTTAGTAAGCAGCATAAGCACTTCCTAATCTATAAGCATCTATAGGTAACAGCCTCATGGATGTGCCACTATTTTTGTGTCTCTTTCTCACTAGTCAGTGAATGTCTCTGAGATAACGACTAAGTCTTTATCTTCAGATCCCTAGTTCTTTACAAAGTACTTGGTATGGTAGAGGCATTTAGGTACTAGATCAGTGAATACATTAATTTATTCATTTACTACAGAAATACCTATTGATTTCCTACCATGAATCAGACACTATTCTAGGGGCTACCGATACTGTGGCGAATAACACAACTAATTGAAAAAACAAAATCCACATCTTCAGGGTTATTTCTTCATAGTAAGATGCAATCATAAAATTGTCTTTCTGTCTCTGAGAGGGTTTGGAGGATTACAAAGTTGATGTTTATTAATTGACTCAATTTTTTGAGGAAAGGATAAAAAATACAACACAAAGAAGACTGTTCTACAAGCCTGAGAGAAAGGATAAAAAATACAGCACAAAGAAGACTGTTCTACAAGCCTGAGAGAAAAGATCAATTTTTATTTGATTGCATTGTTCTTTTAGTCTTTTTAAAAAATAAATTTGCCTAAGAAAAGAACAATTTAGAGAATCTCTAATGCCAGTGAATGAACTGGGATTATATCAAGTTGATGAAGCATTATGTCAACAACGCACTGATAACTCATTTGAAACTCCGTTTTCTGCTGGGTGTTTACTCAAAGAGTACCATAAATCCTACCTGATCTCTTGCTCTTCACTGGTCAGACCCATTCCAAACGTATGATGGATGTCATAGCAGGAGTTGCTGTCTTCCAGCAACCTAGGATGTGGTCAGGACAGAAACCATACTTCAGTTCATGGCACTCAACAAATCAGTATTCCTGATGTGGTGATGATACTTAAGTCATACTTACCCAACTTTCTGAAACTGCTTCTCCAAGTTGTTCCAAACATACCTGATTTTCTGCACTTGGATGCATCGTAGCTACAATTAAAAATGTGACAGAACAGGTGTAATTCACAATTAAAGTCCATCAAGAGAGGGGGGCACTGTTCAATGCAGATTACCATGTAGGTCTCACTTTCTTTGATAAATAGCTATCATTCCCAGCCCAACAGTGTGATATTCAGGACTTTCATTCAATAAATACTTGTTTTTATTATTTTTCTGCAAGCATGCCACAACACTGCACTCTTTAAATAACTTACCTTTAATTCTGGCTTTATTACAGCTTTGTTTATGACAGAGTGGCGATCAACCACCAGGGGCTCTTTTGGGTTTTTGCTTACAGGACACTTCAGAGTGGATAAGTAGAGGCAGAACACCTTCTTCCTCATATATCTTTGAAATTCATCCTAGAAAAGACAATCCAGCCTGTGAAATTCTCAAGTGTTATTCAATAATGTGTTCAATCAATCAAATATCTATCAAGTGCCAGCTAGACCAGTGGTTTCCAAAGTTTGGGACAAACCTTTGTCCCAAACAAGAGTATTAGCATTATCATAGAATTTACTAGAAATACAAATTCTCAGCTCCACCCCAGACCTAGCTAATCAAAGACTCTGGGGAGTGGGGGGGGGGGGGGGGGGGGAGTAGAGGCACCCGTCTGTTTCCAAATGATTCTAATTTACACTAAAATTTGACAAACATTGTGCTAGAAAATAAAGAGAATGATATACTTTTCAGGAAAGCTTTGCATCCAGAAAATAGTCTCTAGCTCGTTTAAAATGACATCTAGATGTTTAAAATGTCTAGTATTCTCCAAAATACATATTTCTAGAAAAATAAATGATCATTTCCACGTTATGTTCTCTAAGCTTTATAATACTGACAGGTACTTCTCATGTAATGACTAAGAACATTGCCAGTTAGCCTGACATGGTAGAAATTTTCCCAGGCTGAAGTGGAGAAAATGCCTTTCATCCTTGGGTCAAAATAAGAGATAGCAAATGGATTGCAGAGATAATTAGACCATTTCCTGTTTTGGTCTAGGGAAACTCTAAAGAGAGGAAATCTACCCTCTTTAATGTTAGCCAGTCATTGGATATGACACAGATGTGACACAGAAGACAGGATCACAGCATTTGAAATAGGTAACAGAAGGGCACGCACTGTTGTCCTCAGTAAAACAGTGTCTGCTTCTTGCAAGGGGCATGGGATGCAGTTGGCCCACACCCTCCATTGAGGTCTCCAGTAGAACACCAACAGAAGGCCCCCGCAGGTCAGCAGGGATACGAGAAGACAGAGGGCTTTCCTTAGATTCTGGGTATGGTAACCAAACACCTCCTAGGGAGTAAACAAAAGTCACTGTATTTTTCTTATTTACATAAACATATTATTGTCTTTCAGAAAACACACACTTTAGATGGAAAGGTCTCCGTTGGGAGAAAACATTTGGTTTTAGCTGGGTGAATCAAATTGACTGCTTGCAGCTGTCAGCTGATGTAATAAAAAGAAAGGACTCTTTTTATTACCCTGGCATAGGGAACTAAAATATTAGACAGAGGAGTAAGAAGAACACTTATTTGCTTCTGTATAGTCGTGAGTCACCTCAGATTTTCATAAAATACTTCATGTTTTGAGCCAGACTAATTTTATTTAGGCATAAGGTACTTAAAAAATGTTAATATAAATGTATTGGAGGAAGATGATAAAATTGTAACTGAGATGTTTCACACTCATATAACTTGCTTTATCCATTTAATTTGTAACATGACTGAAAATGATTGAAGGTATAAATAAATGACTGTTTTCTAAAACAGTATGAGGATATAAATTAAGGAATTATCTATGTACATAAAAGTCTTCCAAAAAGCAGTTCATATTTATTATTCTGATAGTAACATGTTAAAATATTTGTACTTTTAGTAGTAGGTTAGTCAATATTTGCCATAAATTAAATAAAGACTTGAGCTGAGGTTCTAGGAGAAAAATTAGCCAAACAATAGATTTGTTTTTTAAAGGCCAGTTTCTAATTTCCAACTTCTACAATGAAGTTTCACAGTATTGTTTGTGAAATTTGAAAAACTGAATTGTTAATTTTTCAGACACTGAGGAATGCTGATTATGAAGATGTATTTACTATACTATTATTTGAGGTTCTGCCATTGTTGTTATTTGTGTTTTTATATGACTCTGAACTCCCACATCATAGAGCTATCAGTTTTGATGATAGAATACCCTGAATTTCATGCTTGTTTAGAAAATACTATAACATATCTCTTGACTTAATTCTTTGGAAAAAAGATTATCTTCAATATGATTGTCTTCATCAACTTTTAAAACAACTCTGTGGTAGATCAAGACTGTAATCATTGTTGAAAGTGATCCTTAAACATGGTGGGAAGATTACAGTTTTAAGAAACAGAAGATAGAAGTTTGAGTCATTGTTCTGCTCATTAATAGTTATGACCTTAGGTAAATAATTTCATCTCTAGGGATCACAATTTATTTCTCTACAAAACAATTAGAAATATATGCCTTACAGGGTAGTTGTGCTCAAATGAGATAATCTCTGCTTAAATTCTCTATGAGGTAATTATAATATTAAGATTTTTGTCCACTGATCAGCAACACTATCAACACCTGGAAGAATTTTTTTCATTAAGTTTAGGGATGCAGCCACTCTATTTTGAGATTATTCATGATAAGGTTTAAATGTAACTTAGAAACTTGCATTTTTAAGCATATTTTCAGCTGAGCCTCCTCTCTCTTTCTATATTCCCTCTCATTCTGTAAGTTTGTTTTAGTTTTATTTATGAATTATAGTTATATTAGGCCCAAATAAAATGTATATGCCAGTTTACATATTATGTCATAAATATACATTCTTTTATCAGGAGTTATTCACAGAGGGTTACTGCCAAAGCCCAAGTGTGTATGAAAATACAAGCAGAACAATTTGGAATTTTAGTCTAGTTTGTAGCTCAAATGAGCTCATTCATAAATAACTTTCTCTTTTTCTGTTTATTTACACACAGCAAGGGCAGTCATAATAACAATGATAATACTGGCAACTCTTCAGTTCTCTGCTGTGCAACTTTTTTTAAATGGAAAAATAAACTCACAGGGCTAGCAAGACAGCAATGAAGTCACTACAGCTACATACTGCTAATGACCTTGTGAACTGTAATAATTTTTCTTTGTTTTAGAAAAAACAAGGTGACAATGTTCTACCCCTTGAATTAGTACTTCTTCACTTGAAAATATACTCTAATGAAATAATAACTAAAGGAGAAAGTGATGTACATAAGATAGTGCAACATTAGCTATAATAGCAAAATTATTGAGAGAACCAAATGATGGCTAATGGGTCAGTAAGTTGTGAAACATCAAAACAATGGGCTGTGGTAAAGCCCTTAAAAACAAAATCCATAATGTCAATGTAGAAACCTGGAACATTCTGTGATATAATGTTAAATGGAGAAAAAAAAGAGAACAAATCGAATAGATGGACAACAAATAGCAACATTATGAAATTCAATCCAACCATATCAGTAATTGCATTAAATGTATATGGCATTAATACTATGAAACAAAGATTGTTAGACTGGATATTAAGAGACCCACTATATGCTGTTGCTGTTTACAAGAGACTTTTTTTTTTTGAGTGAGTCTTACTGTCTTCCAGGCTAAAGTGTAGTGGCACACTCACAGCCACTGCAGGTTCAACCTGCTGGGTTTAGGCAATCTGTCCACTTCAGCCTTCCAAGTAGCTGGAACTACAACAGGCACACCATGACGCCTGGCTAATTTTTTGATTTTTTGATTTTTTGATTTAGGTCTTGCCAAGTTGCCCGGGTTGGTCTCAAACCTGGGGGCTCAGGCAATCCTCTTGCCTCCGCCTCCCAAAGTGCTGGGATTTAAGCGTGAGCCACCGCGCCCTGCTAAGAGATATATTTTAAATATAAAGAAGCAAATGAATTAAAAGGAGAAAATGTACTATGCAAACACTAACAAAAGGAAGCTGATATAACTATATTAATATCAGACAAAATATATTTCTTTTCAGGATATGCAAAGAAATATGAGAGAAAAAGAAGTATATTTCATGAGCAAAAAGAGTAATTCAACAAAAAGGCGTGACAATCCTACTTGTATGCACTTAAAAATAGTTTCAAAATTTAAATAGCAAAATTGATAGAAATAAAATCTGTTAATTATTGGAGATTTTAACATACCTCACTCAATAACTGATAAAATAGACAGCAATTTAGCAAGAATATAGAAAGTTTGAACAACATTAGCAAAATCCATCAAATTGACAAATAAAGAAAATTACATACAACAACTGCAGAATTCAAATCTTTTTTTAGGTACACATAAAATATTTACCTAAACCAACCATATTCTCAGACATAAAGTATGAAGACATTATAATTAAATTACAAATTAACAACAGGATAATAACTTTAAAATCTCCAAATGTTTAAAAATTAAACAACATATTTCTAAATAAGACATGTAAGTGAAATAAGGAATTATAGTAGACACTAGAAAATCTTTTGAACTGAATGAAAATAAAAATCGAGAAAAAAAATTTGTAGAACGCAGTTAAGGCATCTCTTAGAGGGAAATTTATAGCTTAAATGCATGTTAGAAAAGAAAAAAAAGTTTGATTTAGCAAAGTAAACTTCCAACTCAAGAAGTCATAGAAAGAACAGCAAATTAACCCTCCCAGAATATAAGGAATATCATAAAATGAGTGCACACATGAATATAATAGAAAGCAAACATACAATAGAGAAAATTAACAAAATTAAATTGTTATTCAGAAAAGATTAATAAAATCAATAAAGTCATAAATATGAGTATTTTTATAGTTACTAAAGAAAGTTAATGTATAATTAGAAACCATTCTGCAAATAACTCTTCAAGCACAAGTGGCTTGTAAATACCTTAAAATATTTAAAGTAGAAGTGATATCATTCTTGCACAATTTTTTAATAAGGTGAGAATGCTTCCAACCTGTTTTATAAATCCAACATGCCTAGATACCGAAATCTGATAAGTATGTTGCAAGAAAGGAAAATTATAGGCTAAGCTCCATCATGAATGTAGGCAAAATATAAAATAAGGCTAAAAAATATTATTTAACTAAATCAGTGATATATTAAAAGGGTTATACATTATTATAAATGGTGCCCTAGGAATGCAGGGGTTTGAAAGTTAATGTACTTTGCCATGTTAACATTCAGGAGGAATATGAGAAGAAGGTCATCTCGATAGATATAGAAAAAGACTAAAGAAATTCAACACCAATATATGATTTTTTTAAAGTCTCAGCAAATGAGAAATAGAAGGAATCATCCTTAAGCTAACATTATTCTCAGTGATGAAATATTGAACATTTTCCCACTGAAGTCACAAGCAAAATAAGATTGTCAGCAATCACCACTAATATTTATGAGTACAGTACTGGAAGTCTTAACCGGTGCAGTGAAGCAAAATTTAAAAAAGAAAGAAAAGTTATAACAATTGAAAAACAAGAATACACTATGTGTAGATACTTTGGTCATAAGCATTAAAAACCCCAAATATTGTACAAATTACAAGAGTTAATAAGTGAATTTATTAAGGTTTCTAGATACTAGACAATATAGAAACACCAATTTTATTTGTATATACTAATAATAAACAATTTGAAAATTAATTAAATACCGCTTATAACACCATCAAAGAAAAAGCTCAATTACTTTGCAATATTTCTAACAAAGTTGTGCAAGACCTTTAAGCTGAAAAGTGCGTACCATTGCTGAGAAAAGTTAAAAACCCAAATAAAGCTTGGCTCAGTGGCTCAGCCTATAATCACACGTCTTGGGAGGCTGAGGTGAGTGGATTGCCTGAGCCTGCGGGTTCGAGACCTGCCTGGGCAACTTGGCAAGACTCATCTCTACAATAAATCAAAAATTAGCCAGGCGTGGCAGCGCATGCCTGTAGTTCCAACTACTCGGAAGACTGAGGCAGAAGGATCGCCAGAGCCCAGCAGGTCGAGGCTGCGGTGTCCAGGAGCGGCCACTGCACTCCAGTCTGGGCAACAGAGTGAGACTCCAACTCAAAAAAAAAAGCAAACAAAAAAAAACCAAATAAATGGAGAGATGTATTAAGTTTGGGGATTAGCCATTAACAATCTCATTTAAAATCTCATTAGATTTTTCTGTGGTAGTTAATAAGCTGATTCTAAAATTGGTATGGAAATGTAAAGGATGTTGGATAGTCAAGACAGTTTTTGAAAAGAACAAAGGTGGAGGTTTACATCATTGGAAGTGAAGTCTTACTACAAAGCCTCAGTAATTAAGAGAATAAGGTATACACAAGTATAAAGAAAAGGAACAACAAAACAAAATAGAATCCAAAAAGAGATCTCTTCACTTACAAGGAGGGAACTACTGCAATCAGTGGGGGAAAGGTTGCTCAATAAATAGCACTGGAGCAAAATGAATAATGCTGGAAAAAATGAGGCCATCCTCTCCTCCCTTCCACTGATTTACACCATATGCAAAAATTCATTTGAGATGGCACAAATATGCAAATGTGAAAATTGAAAAAATAAATCATCTGAGAAAAAACATAGGAGAAATTTTCTTATGAATTTTAAGTAGGTAAATATTTCTTAAACAGAACAAAAAGAAAGACAAAACATATATTTGACCTCACTAAAATGAAAGGGTCTGCTTGTCAAAGAAGCTCTGAAGAAGATATTAGCTATGTACATATTTATCTATATCTACGAAAGGCCTCATATTTGAAATATACAGAAACCTACTACAAGTTAATTAAAAATAAATAAGTACACAAAACAAGTGGACACAACTTGAATAGATATTTTGCAAGAATGGATTTTCAAATGGACTATAACACTCATGAAACTGCTCAATATCATAACTTATTAAATACAAAATATAAAATAAAGCTACAATGATATGTCACAGGCTGAAATGACCAAGATAATCCAAAAAAGAAACCAGGTAGAAGGATTTACACACCATATTTTAGGACTTACTATGAAGTTACACAATGATACAGTGGCACAAAAATATAATCACAGAATCACCAAAATTAAAAAGATTATATTATATAAAATTTAAAAGATTACAAAGTCTTGGTAAAGATAAACAGTAACTAAACTTCTCATATGCTGATGGAAGTGTGAACTGGTACACATATTTTGAAAAACTGTTTTGCTAATGATATGACTATGAGCTAGAAACGCCACTCTTAGATTTTTACACAAGAGAAATGAATGTATAGATTTTTCCTAAAAGATTTGTACAAGGATATTCAGTTTGGCTTTATTCATAAGAGCACAAAACTGGAAACAATCTAAAGGTTCATATCATGAGAGAGATAAATGTGTTTTAATATAGTGTAATACTTCATAAAACAGAATTAATTTCGTATGCATACATCAGCATAGGTAAATTTCACAGACATTTATACTGAGTAAATGAAGTACTATAAAACAATATACAGTTCTTCATATGTAGTTCAAAAATGAGCAAAATTAACTGATGGTAGAAATAATTGAACTGTATATTTAAGATCACTGCACTTTATTGACACTACTGTATTTATATGCCACAAAGAGTAGAGAAAGAAAGAGAAAGAGTAAGGTGAATTTGTTTATTGTGTCTATTCCGAACAGATGGAAGTCACTTTAATGGAAATAGATTGGGAAAGAGAAAAATACGACAAAATTTGAGAAGTTAATAAAAGAAGAGTCAAGGAGAGATTTCTAGAAGAAATAGGAGGCTTGGCAACCTGGGAAAACTGTAGCTATGCCCTGGTGTGGATGATTGGTAAGAGCTGACTTTGATTGAAGCAGAAGTAATATCACATCCCTAATAAAGAACTACCAGGTTAAGTGGAGAGGTTTCTGTAAAAGACAGTGCTTATGGCTGGGGACACCTCAATATCAAAATGTCAGCAAATTTTTTTTCTTTGTTAAAAAGAAGAAGAAAGAGAGACAGAGGCAGAGGGGAAAAAGAGAGAGAGAGAAGACAGAGAGAGATGACAGAGGAAGGAAGGGGAAAAAAAGAACCCTCATACACTGTTGGTGGGAATGTAAGTTAGTACAGCCACTGTGGAGAAACAGTATGGAGGTTCCTCAAAAAACGAAAAATAGAACTGCCACATGACCCAGCAATCCCACTGCTGTGTATATATCCAAAAGAAAATAAATCAGTACATCAAAGAGATAGCTGCACTCCCATGTTTATTGCAGCACTATTCACAATAGTCAAGATAGGGAATCAACCTAAGTGTCCATTGACAGATAAATAGAGTGCACCAACCGTGTCCTGGATAAAGAAAATGTAGTACATATACAGCATAGAGTACTACACAGCCACTAAAAAGAACAACATCATGTCCTTTGCAGCAATATGGATGCAGCTAGAGACCATCATCCTGAGCAAATTACCACAGAAACAGAAAACTGAATTCCACATGATCTCCCTAATAAACAGGAACTAAACACTGAATACACACAGGCATAAGTGGGGGAACAACAGATACTAAGGAGAAAGAGGGGTAAGGGTTAAAACAAACTTGCACATGTACCTGCTGAACCTAAAAAGAAAGAAAATGTTTTATATAGACACAAAGGAATATTATTATTTGGCTATAAAGAAGAATTAAATTGCAGTGGCTCACTCCTGTAATCGCACCACTTTGGGAGACAGGCAAAACGATTGCTTGAGCCCAGGAGTTCAAGATCAGCCTAGGCAACATAGCAAAACCTTGTTTCTACAAAATTCAGCCAGGCGTAGTTCTGTGTGCCTATAGTCCCAGCTACTTGAGAGGCTGAGGTGGAAGGATCTCCTGAACCCAGGAGGTTGAGGCTGTGGTGAGTCATGACCATGCCACTGCCCTCCACCCCCCTCCCCAATTAAATCCTGTCATTTGCAACAACATGGTCAGAACTGGAGGACATTATGTTAAGTGAAATAAGCCACGCACAGAAAGACAAATTTCTCATATTCTCGATAATATGTGGGAGCTAAAAAAAATTGAATTCATGGGGATGGAGAATAGAATGATGGTTACCAATGACAGGGACGGGTAATGGAGATGGGGGAGAAAAAAGAAGGATGTTAATGGATACAAAACTACAGTAAGATAGAAGGAATCAGATCTAGCATTCGGTAGCACAATAGGGTAACTATAGTTAATAATTTCTTGTATATTTTAAAATAACTAACACAAAGATATGATAAATGCTTGAGTGGATGGATACCTCATCTACTCTGATTTGATCATTACATATTTTATGCTGTATCAAAATATCACCTGTGTCCCATAAATTTGTATGTACAACTATTATGTAGTCATAATGATAAAAAATAATTTTATAAATAATAAAAGGGATGGACAAAGTGGCTCATGCCTGTAATCCCAGCAATTCGGTAGTCTGAGGTGAAAGGTTTGCTGGAGCCCAGGAGTTAGAGACCAGCCTGGGCAACATAATGAGACCTCATCTCCACAAAAAAATTTAAAAATTAGCTGAGCATGGCAGCATGCACCTGTATCGACTGATGCAGAAGGACTGCCTGAACTCAGGTGGTCAAGGCTGCAGCAAACTGTGATCCTGCCACTGTACTCCTAACTGTGATCCTGACTGACTGAAAATAATAATAATTAATAAGAAGAATAGAAGAAAAGGAAGAAAGAAAGAAAAACGCTTATAAATACCAGAGTAACTTTCTGAAATGTGTGGTTCCTTGAGCAAAGATGAATAGAAGCAATGCTTTTGCTTCTTTGATAAATAAGCCTCATAAACCTTGGTAAAGCTCTTTTCTAGATCATTTCTCAGTTTTCCCAGGGGTATGTAGCTGGATATGGTACTTGAAATTTTAGCTAAAGAATCATTGCTTTCTCTGGCATTCTTTTAATCAAGTACTCTCAATCAACTTGCCAATGTTCATATGATTAAAGTGTATTGCAGTATATGTTTCCATTTTGACCAACTAATCTCAAGAATAATTTGAATTTGCTAAAGTATTATTCTTCTGATGCAGAGTCACTCAGATTTATCCTAAATGTTTATGCACCCCCAGTAAAACCCACTAAGAAATACAGGGTAGAGGAGGGAGGCAGAAGCAGTATTTGTACCATAAAAGGGAAATAGCTGGGCTCGGTGGCTCAGCCTGTAATCCCGTGCCTTTGGGAGGCTGAGGTGAGTGGATTGCCTGAGCCTGCAGGTTCGAGACCCGCCTGGGCAGAGAGACCTCATCTCTACAGTAAATCAAAAAATCAGCCGGGCGTGGTAGCGCATGCCTGTAATTCTAGCTACTTGGAAGGCTGAGGCGGAAGGATCGCCGGAGCCCAGCAGGTCGAGGCTGCGGTGGCCGGGAGCGGCCATTGAACTCCAGTCTGGGCAACAGAGTGAGACTCCAACTCAAAATAATAATAATAATAATAATAATAATTTGAAAAAAAATAGAATTCAAAGGTGTTGTAAATATAAAGATATTGAAATAGGATGGGAGGATCAGAATCCCAAACTTATTATACCTGGTTCCCTGTAGTAAAGTGATTTTTGCAACCCATTACCTGTGTGATCTCAGGATTTAACGTCTCTAGGTCTGAGTTTCCATCTCTTTACTTAGGGGAATGTTAATAGCACACACCTGGAAGAGTAGTGATGAAGATTAAACGAGAGGTGTAAGATGTTGAGAGAAAAAGCAGCTCAGTCAATATTAGCAGGTGGTTCTTTAATAGGTTCTGTCAAAAGAGAAGAGAGGTGACTATTGCAGTTTTGAGATACAGTATACCAGTTCATTCTTGGTAATGGAAACGGGCTGTGTTTGATGAGGCCAGGAATGCAGATCTGAAACCTGGTATTTGAGTTGAGTAAGCACAGAGGTTATACCCCTCTTTACATAGATACGATTTGTATTTTCTCTAAGCAATGGAGTACCTTTACTTTGTGTTCTGGAATCCTGTATTCCAGATCCCACAGTGCTAATGGTACCACAGCCCTAATGATCTTTTTCTAGGCCCAGAATACAGAGGAAGTCGAATGGGTTAAGGGTAACAGTGAAATATGCATATACTTTCTGACAGAGGTTGTTGCCTAAGGTCACAACTTAGTGCTGGGTTCCCTATCTAGGGCTGAGACCAAGGTTTCTATTCTTTATGTCCCACCCCATAGCCTTCTGGAGGTCTCACTTCTGTTCCTTGCTCCATCGTTTACCAGCTATGATTTAAACTTCCTGAACTTCAGATTTTTCATATGAAAAATGTGACTGGTTGTAAAATGCAACAAAAGTAGTTCAGTGTAGCAGTTACAAGCTGAGGACAAGGCATGAGAAAACCAAATTCAAATCCTACTTCCAACACTTAGCCATGTGTATGAGACTCTGGTAATCCTCTTTTCTTCTCCTGATGCTTCAATTTCCCCCTCTATATAATGAGATAATAACAATAACTATCTTCTAGGGTTGTTGTGAGAAACTAATGAGATTATGCATGCAAAGCATTTAGCACAGTTCCTGAAACATGTTGAGTACTCAATATGTGTCGAGTTAATTTATCTTGGGTAACATAAAAGTCAATACAATTTCAGTAGATTAAAAGTGGCTAATCCCATTGGACTCATTGTAAAATGATTTGACCACAGGCAGTAAGCAGAACTAAATATTGTTTGCCAATGCTGTAGTTGTACTTCTAAAAGTGATTGATCCAATGATTTAATGAAGTTTTTGCTTTCCCAAAGAGCACAAGTTGTCAAAAACAACAAAAACCTGCTCAATTTGTAGGATAAATACCAAATTGATTCAGATAAGCTAGATGTATTAACTACATACAGAAACACACACACACACACACACACACACACACACACACACACACACACACACACCAGTACAATCATTCTTTAATTGTACAGGAGGAAAACAATGTAAGAGTAGTGTAGCAGAGCATCTTAACTTCTGATACTTATGTAATTTGGCTTTGTATATGTCACTTAACTGAGACTCAATTTACTCAGTTGTAAAATGGATATCTGAGTGGCCACTTCATAAAAGTTAAATGAGAACATACATTAAGTACTAGCACATAAAAGACACTTTAAAAACATTATATCCCTTTCTTCATTTTCTTTATAGGTAGCTCTTATACTTGCCATCCAAAATGGAACTAAGGAAATTTAAAAACTATATCCTTTTTGTTATTTTCTTTATAGGCAGCTCTTACATTTGTCATCAGAGATGAAACTAAGATTGGCAAATTCCTTAGGAAAGGAGAATTATAGGGTACAGATTCATCTAAACATGGTTTTTTCCTCAAATCCTCTTTTGTTGGAATCGTCTTAGTCTTGTGGAACCAACCTCTGGGATCTCTTTCTGCTTTTCCCCCTGAATTTTTATTGTGTGCAGAGCACTAGCATTTATGGAAGACTGATGCTGTGAACAAGTTCCTTTTTAGTTGTCATAAATCCTTTTATTCTTATGTTCATTCTCCATATGTGTAGCCATCTAAAACATCTGTTGAGTACCCACCATGCAGAGGCACACTAGTGTGTGATTCAAATCCTTTGGAATGGGTATTTTGGGTTAAAGCTCATAGCACTTTCACTTACTCAAACCAAGATTTATTTTTTTTGAATTTTTAAAAGATATTTCTTTAATATACATCAAAAGGCTCAATCAAAGACTTCATTTTAAGAAAACAAAACAAAGATAACAGCTCAAGATCAAGGAAAGGACAGACTAGCTAAAGGAAAAGATAAAATAAAAGATGACACAGGAAAGGTTGTGCAACCCAAGTCAGGGCTCCTAGCTGGATAACTGCTTTGAATAGGATTCTTGCAGGTACTTCTTAAAAGCTGTGGCGTTCTTCCAAAGCTTGGCAGCATGTGTTTTTAAAGGGCTATCGATGTTGGGTGAAAACCAAGCTTCTTACAGTGCAGAATTACAGATGTATTTACTCAATCAAGACATAATAAAATTAACTCTCACTACAAGAGCACACTTCTGTCAATGGCAAAGCTAGTTTTCCTTGTTAGTTGTTTTTTGATTCTTTGTTTTTCTGTGCTGTGTTAGGCTTTTCCATGGGCAAGAATGTTACAATAGTCTTAGAACGAGTTAGCTTTTTCTGTGTAGACCTCAAATTTTAGTCACTTGAATCAAGGTTGATGAGGTCCTATTTCTATGTCCTTTTATGTGACGATAATTTATCATGATTTATCTTTTTTTAAAGCAACAATCACAGTGCCAAGTCTCTATTTATTATTAACAATCGGCCTTTTGTTGTCTCTGCCTGTTGATATGCCAAATGGTGTTCCTTTACATGTTGGATGGGAGGACATTCTTAAAACTCTACTCTTTGATTTCTACCTCTGCCAGTGCTTCGCGGTTCTTCTCTTGTGTTTTTTTTTTTGTCGGAGTCTCACTCTGTCGCTCAGACTGGAGTGCAGTGGCCGCTCCCGGCCACCGCAGCCTCGACCTGCTGGGCTCTGGCGATCCTTCGCCTCAGCCTTCCAAGTACCTGGAACTAGAGGCGTGCGCTACCACACCCGGCTAATTTTTTGATTTATTGTAGAGATGAGGTTTCACCAAGTTGTCCAGGCGGGTCTCAAACCCGCGGGCTCAGGCAATCCACTCATCTCAGCCTCCCAAAGGCGTGGGATTACAGGCTGAGCCACCCAGCCCAGCTGCGGTTCTTCTCTTTAATGTTGGAATAATATTGTCCCTAGTTAATTTATCATGTGAATATTGTCATTATTCTCCAACCTTCTAGTATATGTTTGGTTTGGTTACATGTAGTAATTTGAATTAGTTGTCACTAATTTCCAAGCATTGTTAATTATAGTTTCACATATTATGCTCTACATTCATGCCACGGAGTGCCCTTTGTGTAGAAATATAATGTTTTGAATCACTTTCACTTTTATATATGCTTAATAATAAGAATTAATCTTTCTTGAGTACTTACATGTCATTTAATTCTTATAACAACTCTATGAAATATGCGTTGTTATTTATTAAAATACATATTATTAATATTTATGAAGGATTATTATTTGTAGATCTAAGAACAGTCTTAGAAATGTTCAAAATAATTATTGAATAGTTAAATCTATTAACTTTTCACCTGGTGCTTTCTTTCTTGAGTAAGGAAGACCCTTCACCGTCTAGCAGTGTGAACCAAAACTCAATACCAAAGAGAGGAACTTAGTTTCAATCTCAGCTACAGGGTGACAATGCCAACTGGTACTACTATAACAAAAGTGCTAACATGTGGTCTTCCTGCAAGTAAAAGTGCAACTAAGGTCTTTTGTTTGGTAAGGCTAACAGCGAGAGAGCAGTAAGCGTGGGTCAAAAAATAATGAGATGCCTGGGCTGATTTGCAGGGACAATTTCTGGGAACAGAATTTGTCCAAAATCAAGGGCATAGTACAACATGAAATGTTCTGTTAAAAGTCATTTGTAGCCGGGCTCGGTGGCTCAGCCTGTAATCCCTCGCCTTTAGGAGGCTGAGGTGTGTGGATTGCCTGAGCCCACGGGTTCGAGACCCGCCTGGGCAGGCGAGACCTCATCTCTATAATAAATCAAAAAATCAGCAGGGCATGGTAGCACGCGCCTGTAATTCCGGCTACCTGGAAGGCTGAGGCGGAAGGATTGCCAGAGCCCAGCAGGTCGAGGCTGCGGTGGCCGGGAGCAGCCACTGTACTCCAGTCTGGGCGACAGTGAGACTCCAACTCAAAAAAAAAAAAAAAAAAGTCATTTGTACAATAAGAGCATCGCTAATCAGGGTTGGGGAGCTTTCTCAGAGTTATTTAGTTCAAATTCCTCTCTCGGAAAAAACAGCTATATCCCATTCTTTGCAGATGAGCACCTATTCTCTGCTTAAGATAGGATTTTCATTTCCTTACAGGGTTGCACATTGTCTTGTTGGACAGCAGCAACGGTACATTCATTTTCCATTACATAGCACACTTAGTATTTTAAAACAGCACAAATTTACTATCTCACCATTTTTCTATGAGTTCAGTGTCCAGTTAGCAGGGTCTTCTGCTCAGCACCTCACAAGACTGAAGTCAAGGTGTCACCTGGGCTGTGTTCCTTCTGGAGCTCAGGAATATCTTCATGTTCACATGGTTGTTGACAGGATTCAGTTTCCTGCAGCTTTAGGACCAGGGTCCCTTTTTCTTGCTGATTTTTCATCTTAGCAACCATTCAAAGTTCCTTGCCAAATGGTGTCTTCCATTTTCAAAAGTGCAACAGAGAACCTCTCTTGCATCACATCACTCTCATGCTTCAAATGTCTCTGACTTTAGGAAAGACCCAGTCTCTTTTATGGTTTGCCTGATTAGGTCAGACTCACTCGACCTCCCTTTTTATTACCTCATCTGAGTTCATGTTGACTATACCTGTAAAATCCTTCTTGCCATATAATATAATGCAATATAATTGTAGGAGTTATAGCTTATCATATTTATGTGTTCTGCTCACACTTAACTGGAGGGGTGGAGGGGATTATACAAGGGCCAAAATCTTTGCAGGAGTGTCATGTTAAGATTCTGCCACCACAGATGATTAGGAAATTCTGCCGTAACAAAAATAAATCAGGCTGGAATCTGCCAACCTTTACTTTGTTCTCCACATCAGCAACTCAACTACTGGAAGACGGCCACCATGATTGTTCTTCAGGGAACTGTTCCAAATTTCTTTTAAACAAGTTCTTATTTCTGGTGAACAGATATCCCTCCAAATACACTACACTTCTTGAAATTTCTCTGAAAGTATGTGTTATAGGATTAAATATAACTTGCTAGAGATTTTCTAAACAGTACAGAATTATAACTGAACTATTTTTATTTCTTCTATATTG
Organism: Carlito syrichta; assembly: GCF_000164805.1. Classification (NCBI taxonomy): domain Eukaryota; kingdom Metazoa; phylum Chordata; class Mammalia; order Primates; family Tarsiidae; genus Carlito; species Carlito syrichta. The sequence goes on from NW_007258824.1 coordinate 275,973, forward strand.
CAGAACAGACTTCTATTAAGGCATTCCAGGACTGTTTTATAGCTACATCACATTGGCAACTAAAATTTGGCCATGATCAAATAAAGTCCTTCAATTACTTTTTCTGTATAGCTACCAAGCCCAAGTCATTGATACTCTCACTTTGTAGTTTGATAATAATTTAAAAGCGAAACTCAATAGTGAGGCCTGTTATACTGCATCTTGCCAATTTCTCTCCTATAATCCAGCCTAGAAAAATTTTTGAATTTTGATTCTGTCACCTATATGGTTATCTCTCCCTTTTAGTTAGGTATCAGCTGAAGATTGATAAGCTTACCTTCACTTCATCCAAGCTGTGAGTACACATGTTGATTGAAAATAGGAGAGAGCCAGTAGGGCTAGCTTTTCCATTTCAATTTCACTTTTCAATTTTAATCTCTTGTAGATTTTATTTTATTTTATTTTTTGCTCCTTTAATGGAGGGTGAGGAATATATGACATCATATGTATAAAATAATCTAGATGTTCAAAATTCCAGATTCATCTTAACAACTCTTGACATGTTACTTTTTTTTTGTAGTGATAGACTTCAATGATCATTCTTTACATTTTAATCAGAAAACAGGAAATATGCTCAACATCAATCTCACCTAATATACATATTCCTTCATTTTCCAAATTGCACATCTTAACTCCTGACTCCTTGCACATAAATAAACCCTTTTATTTTTTATAGCTTTTCCCACATTTCATATGTAATCCTCACAAAACCTGTGAATCAAGAGGATTAGTGGTATTGTTCTTAGACAACTAGCAAGGACCAAAAAGATGTACACAATCATGTGATTAGAGAAGAAACTTGATGAAAGGCCAGATTTGTTGCCTAAGTCTAGGGCTCCTCTACTGTTAGCAGAAGAAAGTTGCCATGAATTATCATGCTCCCCTATCAGCTCTGCATCCTCCACACCAAACAGCCATTTTGTTTCTGGGGCTGTTCCCATTTGTCACTTTCACATTTATGGTTGGTAGGTGTCTGTACAGAAGGGAAGCACAGATGGAATGGTTGGGCTTTGCAACTGATATGAATCAAAGCAGCACTCATGGCTCGGGTGGGGACAGAATTGAGACCATATTCAGAAAGTCAATGTGGCTAGAGGGGACCTTAAAGAGAGGCTGATGTACACATAGTGTACCTTCAGACATGCCTGGCTGAGCAGGGACATCATGATTATTTTTCTTCCCAGAAGGGCATAATGATAAAATAATGCCTGTTAGTTGCTGATAACATTCCCAACTTTCCTATGAAGTTTCCACAAAACAGCAGTCTGGGAAGAATCTGTGCATGCACTCACACATGCACAGAGAGAGAGAGAGAGAGAGAGAAAGGGAGAGAGAGAGAGAAAGGGGGAGAGAGGGAGAGAGGGAGAGAGAGAGAGAGAGGATTCCTTGGACGCATGATGTTTAGGAAATATAGCATACTGTAGTGCCCTCTTAAGAGAGCACAAAGATCTAAAATATGATTGGTTTGACTGTGTCCACAAAAGTTCATGCATTGAAACTTAATCCCCAATGCAACAGTATTGGGAAGGGGGGTGCCTAATAAGAGGTGATTAGGTCATGAGGCTCTGTTCTCTTGAATGTATGAAAGTTGCTATCATGAGAGGGGGTTAGTTACCGCTAGAGTAGACTTGCAGAAACAAGCTTAGTCCCCTCTTGCTCTGCTTTGTCTTGCTTTCTTGCCCTTTCACCTTCTACCATGAGATGATGCAGCAAGAAGGTCCTCACCAGATTTGGTGGGGGGAGTCTCAATCTTGGACTTCCCAGTCTTCAGAACTTTAAGAAATAAATTTCTTTATCAATTACCTAAACTGTGATATTCTGCTATAGCAACACAGAATGTACTATGACAAATATATTCAAGATTTAAGAAGTTCTGCTGTCACCTGCCTAACTGTTTCACCTAGTATTTCTCTAATCTAATTGGTAGGGAGAATAAGGAGATGTGTTATACCTATTAACAATGTTACTCAGCAGAAGATATTTTTAGAAAAGCTGTATTACCTCATTTAATGCTCACCATGATACCAAACAGCAGGTATTTAAGAGGTAAAATAACTTGTCTAACAGAATCAGAATTCAAACCCAGGTCATCCCAAGGCCAAATCCCATTCCATTAGGCATTAAGCTGTATAGCCTGAAAGCTTCAGGCTCATTTAGGGTCTGTGTTTTAAAGGATCCTGTGGCTCCTGAGAGGACTCCACAAAAAGACAAGACAAACTGACTGCGAATAGAGAGGTTGAGGGAAACATCTGGGCAGGGCACATTTTTAGGAAAAAAGCAGGTGAAAAAAAGGAGCCGGTTGGAGCTAGGTGGTATAGGGAGGTTGGGGAGTGGGCAGGAGTATGTAAGGAAGGACAGTAAAGGTCTGTACAGTGAGGGTACCTATTTCACGAGCTGTTGTGAGAGTAAAATGATAAAATGAAAACCTGTTGTCAAGAACCTAGCACCGTGTGTCTGCAAAGTAGGCACTAGCTGTTCCACTTCTGGAGGAGTTAGGGCCTGAGAACTGGAGACAGGAATGACAACTGAGTTCAACTCTACAGGTGAATGAGACGATTTAGGTCCATGCTGAGCTCAACAAAATATTCCAAGACCGCACTTGAATGATCTCATTGGTCATCCCCATTCACTTAGGTTCTTCATGGGTGTTTGATTGAAGGAATTTATTATTTGCCTAAACAGTGTCTAATGTTCATCACAATTCCTCTCGTGATCACAACTGATCACTCACTTGAAATGATAAACGCAAGTAGAAGTCAGGCTGGGTCATGGGGAACTTCCAGGAAAGGAAGAGCTAGTGGGGAGAGGCTGTCAACCTCACAGACTGAAAGCCCCCAAGGCTGGGACTCAACCAAGCCCAGGTTTAGTTTGACCTATGATTGTTTTTAAAAAATGAATTTGTTGTTCAAATTTATGATCAGGCTGTATCACATGAAAATCCAGATTTCTAGCTTCCCTTAAAAAACCCCAACAGGCCTGACAATACTAGGTCTGTTGACTTGCAGGACAGCAGTCACCTGGAGCTAAGTCACAGCTTCCTCTTCAGCCTGTGCCCTTGGGTTACCACAGTTTACCTGACTTACCAGATTTCCTGATCCACCAGAATACAATTTGCATCTGTGCTCTCAACCCAAAAGTAAGATTTGTGAAAGAGAAATCTACAGACCTTTTCCTTCCCCAGAATGCCCTGACAACACGGGGTGAGCTTAGTGGGAGTCCTCATAGAGGCTTTTGGTGAAACTTCTCCAAAGGTACTTGACCACCCACAAAAAAGAAAGAAATGGTGGCACCTGGCCCATTGTTTAATCCTTTAATTCCCATGTTCCATCTGTTATTGGGAAAATTAAAATATTGGGCTCTAAACATAAGAAATATAGCACTAAGTTAGAGAAGAAGAAAGAGCAACCTAAGTTTTTCATAAACACTTATCTACATGTTGAATGAAAACATCAAAGCTGACACAGTATTGCTTAGCAGTGAACACAGGTGAATCGTTTTTAAGTCTTTAAATTCCTTCCCTCTGAAAATGTTAAAGCACCATTACCAAACTCAGCATAGTACAATAACGCAAGCCACAAATGTGAGCCACATTTGTCATTTTAAATGTACTAGTAGCCACCTGTAAAAAGTGAAATTAATTGTTACAAAAGACTTTGTTTAACTCAAACTATCTAAAGTATTTTCATTTCAATATATAACCAACATAAATATTATTGAGATATTTTACTTTTTCTCCAAAGTACTGTACTTCTCAATCTGGTGTATATTTTACACATAAAGCATATTTTTGTTTGGACCAGCTATTTCCTAGTGCTGAAAAACCACACATAGCCAGTAGCTACCTTCTTGGACAGCACAGATGTAGATGAAATTATTTCTTATCCTTAGATTAGCAAACAAGGATAGGTGGAGAAAGAGCTGGTATGAACTTTTCACAGATCTCACGGGGAACTGGGGAGGCCAGACAGGGAAACTGACGGGATTCTGACGCATGAACCACATTCTCCTGGTTCTTTTAGCTCCCAGTGTGCTCTCATTCTGAACCTTCCCCATCTTTGTCACCCTTTCTCATAGCACACGAGAAAGAGTACAAGGCTGGGAAAAAAGGGAGTAGGCTATCTCTTACTGGCCAATGACCTAGGGTCAGTTACTTAACCTCCCTCTCAGATTTCTTTTCAATAAATTGGATTAGTTTCTTTCACTACTGAGTTCTGAGGATTAAGTAAAATCATAAATGCAAATTCCTCAGCACCAAATAGGCACTACAGAAGTTTTCACATTTTTAATGATTATTCTTCAAGATTTATATACATTTGGTGAAAAGGGCAGTGTGAAAAAAAAGTTGGAGAAGTGAGAAAAAAATTTTTTTTCATATGTGAGAAAATCCCAGGCCATATTCTTTTCTTTCTTCAGTACGTGGTGCTCAAAACTTCTCTCTCCTCTTATAAGAAGCATGACCAGCTCAAAGCACCCTGAGCCTAGATTATACAGACATATCCAAAACATAAGAATAGGAAAAGAAAGAGTTGCAGTTTTTGCCAGTTTGTCCAATAATATTCCAACCTAAGAGGGAAACACCCCAATGAGCACCATGTGGGAAGGTACCCCAAATACTCTGCAAAATGTCTAAGGAAACTTCACATGGTCCATGGCATGTGAAGATGGCAAGACCTCCGCCATCCAGAGGACATAACTTTCTCAGTCCCTTCTGATTTCCTCACAATAAAAGGGTACCTTGTGGCTCCCAAGAAGCCTTGTCAGATTTAACCCCTTCCATGCCTAAATCTAGCATCATCAGTGCTACAGTCCATTGCTCCTGCCCATAGTCACTCTTAGAAGACTAATAAAAAGAAAAGACTCACCAGTTCATTCTCCTCTCCTTGGTTGAGCGTAGCCCAATGGTCCTTCTTACTGTTCTCCTCCATTTAAACCAGAACTGTTAGGGTGCCACCTGGTCAGAAATATCAAAACCACCTAGTCACTGCTTATCATCACCTTTCTCAGGTGCTTTTAAAATCTCTTAGTGCAAACCTTGCCTATTAGACTAACAAAGGAAAGAAAGGAATTCTTCTCCTCAGCAACAGGATTGACCTGTTAATCTATCTGCTTGTTGTTTTTTTTTTTTTTCTCTTAGTATTTATTTACTAAGCTAGATGTGAGTGCCTCCAGACTTAAGGAATGATGGAGGAAAACAGTTGTTGAGCTAGAAAAATAATTTTATATGCTATCATAAAATGTCCCAGCCAATGAATTGAAATGGATACCTTGCTAAAAACAGGAGATAAAAATATTAACCAGTGAGAGATGTATAAAAACCCTGTGAAGCCGGGCTCGGTGGCTCAGCCTGTAATCCCGCGCCTTTGGGAGGTTGAGGTGAGTGGATTGCCTGAGCCCGCAGGTTCGAGACCCGCCTGGGCAGCGAGACCTCATCTCTACAATAAATCAAAAAATCAGCCGGGCGTGGTAGCGCATGCCTGTAATTCCGGCTACTCAGAAGGCTGAGGCGGAAGGAACGCCGGAGCCCAGCAGGTCGAGGCTGCGGTGGCCGGGAGCGGCCACTGCACTCCAGTCTGGGTGACAGAGTGAGACTCCAACTCAAAAAAAGACAACAAAAGAAAAAGACAAAAAAAAAAAAAAACCCTGTGGACTTTGGAAACATAATGAACAATTTGAGAGTGGCAATGAAAATCGAAGGAAGGAAAGTTGGCTCATGATAGGGAATGCAGGAATCATTTTGGAATAAAAAACATCCGAGTTCTAATCCCTACTTTACTGATGGTCCTGGAGAAATCACTTAAAATCTTAATTTTAGGTTTCTGGTTTCTAGTACATAAACTGTCAATAATAATTAGAGGGTTGATATAAGGATCTAAGATAACATTTGTAAAGGTCAACTATAGCACTCACCACACTCAATAATAGATAAGTAGCCAGGTGCGATGGCTCAAGCCTGTAATCCCAGCACTTTGGGAAGCCAAGGCGAGAGAACTGGCTGAGCTCAGGGGTTTGAGACCAGCCTAGGCGAGTTGGTGAGACCACATCTCTACAATAAGTCAAAAAAATTAGCCAGACGTGATGGTGTGTACCTGTAGTTCTAGCTGTTTGGAAGGCTGAGGCAGAAGAATTGCCTGAGCCCAGCAGGTGGAGGCTACAAGTGGCCATGAGCACGCCACTGCACTCCAACCAGGGTGACAGAGTGAGACTCTGGCTCAAAATAATAATAATAATAATAATAATAATAAAATTTTAAAAATAATAGATAGGTATCATCATAATCATAACACTGATCAAGAAAAGAGAGGCTTTTTTAAAGTAAACTATAATAATTTAATTTCTTTCATTTTCCCTTTAAAGTTTGCAAAAAGTTTTCAAGTGAACAAAGTATACAGAGAGGAGGAAAAGCTAGAAAGGTGAGTATTAAGGACATAACCCAAATGTCAACACCTGTATAATCACCACTGAATTTGGTATGCTCATCCAAAAAAAAAAAAAAAGAAAGGACTGTGATCCCTTCAAGGATTAGTTAATTTGTTTTTGATGAAAACTTTGTCATTTTATTGCTTATTGCATCCTTGACAATTTGACTTTGGAAGAAAATTTACAATGCGTGGAAACTATCAGAAGATAATAATACTTGACTCTACTGACTTAAACAGTCATGGGTTGCCTTGAGTGGGCACAAGTGTCCACCTTCATGTTTAAGAGAGGTCAAAGTGTTCTCTAGCCCAGGAGCAAGCAGCTGGTGAGAATAAACAGACAACTACAGCTTTTCATGTCAGACAGGCTATCTAACTGTCAATACCAAAGAATAATATGCCAACACTAATGTTGCATCGTAAATAGTTCCATCTAAGGTAAAGCTCAGATTTGATGAGAAGGATTCTGGATTTTAGTAAAACTTCATTGAAGACATGAGCAACAGTCACCATTCACTTCTTACCCATCAGCTTATTCACTCATATTTTTTGTTGAAAGAACCCCAACTCTTTCTGTGCACCACAACTTAAGCTAAAAACCACAAGGATGAGTCATGATTTGTCTAAAACACAAAGTGAAAGTATGATTTTGATCTTTCCTGCGCTCTACCACAAATTCCTATTTTGGAAATCAGCAAATTGAGAATTTGGTGAAATATGGAAATCTTAGATAAGTGGAAGTAAAATTATATCTTATCTGGAACACACACACACACACGGCCCAAATAATAAAATGAGGCCTGCCTGTAAGATTCCTCAACTTCTTCCTGTCTTGTTAATTCATTTAGCAAACAGCTACTTACTTTTTTTTGTAAAATGTGGCTTGATGCTTTGTAGATACTGTTCATTTGGTATAAATTATTGAATAAATATTTTTTAATTGAATTGCTTCTGGTTTGTATTTTAAAACACTGCCTCTTAAGTCATCGGATAAGTATTGATTGATTTATTCCTTCATGGAGTCGATTCTGTTTTCTAAATGCTTTATACATTCCAGGTTTAGTGGCCCTCACTGTCCTTAGGTCCATAGCATTTAACGCACAAGTCAATAAAGAGTCCTATCATATTCAAGAAAAAGAATCATTCATCTTCAAATCTAACAGTTAGCATGGAAAAAAGCACACATGTTAGATGCTCAAAAGATATTGTGTGAATGAATAAATTATTCTTTCCCTGCCTAGGGAATATGGTTTTTCTTTGGGTTGACCATTGTCTGTGGTCTGTTCAGATCTTCTTGGATATCTTCAATGCCTTCACAGGAAACTGTGAGCTTCTCTTCTAATGACCGGTTCCCACAATTCTCTTCAGAGGATTGCCTTTGAACTCTTTTTGCCTGTTCCAGCAAAGACCAAAAAGTGTCTAGAGTTTACTCCACCCAACCTGCCCAAGTAGCCCTGAGTCATAACCAAAAAGGCAGAGAAATCTGAAACCCTGTTTCCTTGGCCAAGAGTCAGGACAAACTGAAGTAAAGTTTACATTCCAAAGCCTCCTGGCACCATCAGGTTGAGGTTAAGACTTTGCCCCAAATCACATTGTCTTCAGATCCTTCCCAGTCTCTTCTCAAAATACCTTCTTATTAAAATGTTTACATGCAAATTCAAGCCTCAGTGTCTGCTCCTAGGCAACTTAGCCTCAGAAAAGAACTAAGTGTTTCTAATGTTTTTGCCTCCTGCATCTGTGTAGGTACCATCATCCTATTCTTTCTTTGGGGTGGAAAACCACCCGCATCTTTCCATTCTCTCACCACTTCCTCAATTTCCTCACTTTAAAGTCTCTAGTTTCTTTTCTCCCTACTTAAAAATGTTCCATGTAACCATGCTGAGTTTGATCTGACCCTTCATTCTCCCTGATGTATTTGACTTGTTCCAGGAAAATTCAATAGCTCATTTTATGCTGCTGGAAATGTATTGACTGTTGTTAAGGCCTTAAAGCTTGCCAAAGCTTATGCCACATTGCCCTCATGCTCTGTGTATTTAGCTGCAGAGGAACAGGATGTCTGTTTAATTTAATATCCTGTAGGATTTTCCAGATGACAGAAAACAAACAAACTACAAACTACTCAGACTGCCAGTTGTGTGACTTGTCTGATGAGAACGGTAAGTGCCACTGGGAATGACTGTCAAGTGTTAACTACGTGTGCCAGGTAAGTCACCAATCCTGTGACCAGTGGCCAAAAAGATTTCCCTTTGCCATCAGGTCCAATGCTTTGGTGAACATTAAACTTCCATCTCCGCTCCCTTTACTATTACTCTCTATAACTGAGACCAGTGAAGGGTGACAGGAAGGCAAATGGCACAGCTATGCTTGGTGGTATTGCTACTGAAAGAATAAGGACTCAAATGCATTTGTTGATTCAAATGACCTCCCAAAGAAGAAAACAGCAGGGATGAGGTGGGTGGTTACAAAGATGAGAAATGGACTAGGCATTGCAGAATGAGCTGAATTATAAGATCTACCTGAAGAAGAATACAGTATAAACCTCTGAATTGATGATTTAAAGCAAATTGATTTCTTACTATTCAATTGCAGATACGCTAACTTGGTTGGAAAGATGATGATTCTCTAAAAATAGTCAAACCTGAGAGTGGTCCAGAATCAGTTACTCTTTTTCTTCCTTATCTGAAGGGTGGATTAATTTGAATATCATAAGGAGTGAAGTTTATGCATAAACTTTTAACTGATTTGAAAATGCAAGTTGTGCCAGGCTCGGTGGCTCAGCCTGTAATCTCACGCTTTGGGCGGCCGAGTGAGTGAATTGCCTGAGCCCGCGGGTTCGAGACCCGCCTAGGCAACTTGGCGAGACCTCATCTCTACAATAAATCAAAAAAATTAGTGGGGCGTGGTAGCACGCACCTGTAGTTCCAGCTACTTGGAAGGCTGAGGCGGAAGGATCGCCAGAGCCCAGCAGGTCCAGGCTGCAGTGGCTGGGAGTGTGCCATGGCACTCCAGTCTGGGCGACAGAGTGAGACTCCAACTCAAAAAAAAAAAGAAAAGAAAAGAAAGTGCAAGTTGTGAAGCCCCAGTCTATTTTTTTTGCCCATTGAACTTAGCCACCAGGTGATTGTTTTAGTCAAGAATGCAGGACTTAGAGCTCTAACAAAGTGCAGGAATAAATGGGTTCATCTCAAAAGAGAGAAGTCTGTCAGCAGGATTTCTTTTCACTGGGGACTGCTTTTATAATATAAAGTAGAAAGTGCACAGTGGCAAACAGCATTTCCAAAGGAAATACATCGCAAAAAGTTCTCTCATCATGGAGTGAGCTGGTGAGCTGGCAAAAAAATTGTAGAGGAATCTTCATGGGGACAAGTGCAAGACAGTACATTTAGGAAAAAATAATCTAAGTTGGTTTTTGCTTGTTTGTTTAGCATGTAGTATTTATTTGTTAAACCTCACATGTATAGTGAACAGATGGTTTATCATTAATAGTTACTGGTTGCTTACATTTTAAGAGATAGTAAATCCAGTAACGGAGATAGAAAGTACGTTTATGACAATTACTTTAAAAAACTACCTCCTTGGGTCTGAAAATGATCTCCTTGGCATTTATAATGTACTTGGGTCAGTTTCTTTATATATATATATAGTATTATTTTAAAGATGTGGGATACAACTTAGGATTAGGTATACAAGTGGACATCATTCAGGTCTCCATTGGTCCCCACTTTGCCTGGCTTGAGATGAGGTACCCTTATTGATGTTGTGTCCTCCCACTTCCACCCTGAAAGTGTTACAGTATTATGGTCAATGTTCAGGGTCCACTTATGAGTGAGAACATGTGGTACTCCGTTCTTTGTTTCTGTGATAGATCACTGTGTACTATTGACTGTAAATCCATACAAGTTACTGCAAAGTTCATATGTCTGTCCTTCTTTATACCTGTGTAATATTCCATTGTGTGTATGTACCACATTTTTTTAATCCAGTCCAGTTTCAACGGGCAGCACAGTTGGTTCCATGTTTTTCCTACTGTGAATAATGCCACAATAAACGTGCATGCACAGGTTTTTTGGTTTGTTGTTTTTTTTTTTGTAGTATGCTTTGAGTTCCTCCGGGTATATTACCAGTAGGGTGATTGCTGAGTCATACGGAAGGTCAATGTCTAGTTCTTTTAGAAATCGCCACACTGTTTTCCATAGAGGTTGAACTAGTTTCATTCCCACCAGCAACAGAAGCATTCCTTTTTCTCCACATCCTTGCCGGCATCTATTGTTTATCTTATTAATGAAGGACATTCTTACTGAGGTTAGGTGATATCTCAATGTGGTTTTAATTTGCATTTCTCTGATGATTAATGAGGCTAAACACTTTCCCATGTGTCTGTTGGCTGCTCGTGTACAATCTATTGAGAAGTGTCTATTCAAGTCTTTTGCCCATTTTTAAAATGGGGCTCTTTGTTTTTTCCCCCCTTTCGACATGTTTGAGTTCCTTGTAGAACCTGGATGTTAGGGCTTTGTTAGATATAAAGCTGGCAAATATTTTTTCCCATTTTGTGGGCTGTCTTCCCTCTCTCCTGGTGGTTTATTTCACTTTGCAGAAGCTTTTCAGTTTAATGAGGTCCCACTTGACTATCTTATCACTTATGGCATGGGCATCTGGGGTTTTGATCAGGAATTGGTTGCCTACTCTGATTTCTGTAAGGGTGTCTCCTGCATTTTCTAAGATTCTTATAGTTTGAGGTATACATTTAGGTCTTTGATCCATTTAGAATTGAGTTTTATGAATGGTGATAGGTAGGGACCCTGTTTCAATCTTCTGCATGTAGTCAGCCAGTTTTCCCAGCATTATTTACTGAATAGGTTCTCCTCTCCCCAGTGGTTGTTGATGGAGGCTTTGTTGAAGATGTGTTAGTTGAGGAATTGAGGTTTTGCTTTTGGAATCTCTATCCTGTTCCATTGGTCCATATGCCTTTTCTGACACCAATGCCATGTTGTTTTGATTATTGTAGCCTTAAGTAAAGCTTAAAATCTGGAAATGGGATACCTCCAGCTTTGTTTCTTTTGCTAAGGCTTGTTTTGGCTATTCAAGGTCTTTCATGTTTCCATGTAAATTTCTGTATAGTCATTTCCAGGTTTGAGAAGAATGATGTTGGTAATTTAATTGCATTGAATTTGTAGATTGCCTTTGGTGGGATGGACAACTTAACCATGTTGATTCTTCCTATCCATGAGCATGGAACACTTTTCTATTTGTTTGTGTCTTCTTGGCTTTCTTTGACCAGTGTTTTGCAGTTTTCATTGTAAAGGTTTTTCACTTCTCTGGTTAGGAAGATGCCAAGGTATTTCATTTTTGTTGTGATGATTGGGAATGGGATTGTCCTTTTTATTTGGTTTCTCTGCCTGTTTGTTGTTGGTGTATAAGAATGCAACTGTCTTTTGCACATTTATTTTGTACCCCAAGCTTTTGTCGAAGTCCTTTATCAATACAAGGAAGTTTTTGACAGATTCTTTTGGATTTTTGAGGTATAGGATCATATCATTAGCAAAGAAGGATAACTTAATGTCTTCTTTTCCTGTTGGATACCCCTGATTTCCTTCTTTTGCCTAATTGCTCTAGCTGGGACATTCAACACAATGCTGAACAGGAGGGGTGAAAGTGGGTAGCCTTGTATTGTTACAGTTTTCTGGGGAAATACATCCAGTTTTGGTCCATTTAGCAATATGCTTGCTGTGGGTTTATTGTAGATGGTACTTACTATTTTGAGGTAAGTAATTTTCCTTCTATACTTAGGTGTTCAAGGATTTTTATCAGGAAGCAATGCTTGATTTTATCAAAGCTTTTTCTACATCTAATAATATAATCATATGGTTCTTGTTTTTACATCTATTGATATACTGAATTACATTTATGGTCTTGCAGATGTTGAACCAGCCCTGTATCCCAGAAAAGAAGCCTACTTGGTCATGGTGGATGATTTTTGAGATGTGTTGTTGGCTCAGATTTGCTAGAATCTTGTTGAAAAATTTTGCATCTATGTTCTTAGGGATATTGGCCTGTATTTCTCTTTTTTTGTTGAATCTTTACCTGGTTTGGGTATTGGTATGATGTTAGCTTCATAAATTGATTTGGGAAGAAGTCTGTCTTTCTCAATTGCCTGGAATACTTTCAATAGGATTGGTATCAGTTCCTCCTTGTATGTTTTGTAGAATTCCATTGGAAAGCCGTCTGGTCCAGGACTTCTTTTGTAGGTAGTTTTCTTATGATGAAGTTAATTTACTGGGTTGTTATTGATATATTTATTGTCTCAATGTCTTCTTGTTTCAACCTTGGGAGGTTGTGTGAAGTCAGAAACTCCTCCATTTTATTTAGGTTATCAAGTTTGTTTCCATACAAGTGTATATGATAGTCTCTGATAATCTTTTGTATTTCTTTGGGGTGAGTTGTGATTTGATTTTTTGCATTTGAGCATTTTTTTCTTGGTCATTCTGGCTAGGGATCCATCAATCTTGGACATTCTTTAAAAGAACCAGCTTTTTGTTTTGTTTTGTTTTGTCTATGATATATTTGTCTACTGTGTCCCATATTTGGGCTTTTACTTTGGTGATATGGATTCTTCTACTAAATTTAGGCTGTTGGTGTTCTTGTCTTTCCAGCTACCTTAGGGATTTGCTAGGCTGTTAACTGATGATCTTTCCATCTCCTTGATGTGTGTACACAGAGATATAAATTCCTCTTTCATAACTGTTTTCATGGCATCGCAGTGGTTTTGGTAAGATATTTCTTTACTTTCATTTGTTTCCAGGAATCTTTTAATTTCTGTTTTGATTTCTGTGTTGGCCCAGGAGTTGTTCAGTATCATGCTGTTTAGTGTTCATGTTTTTGTGGATTTTGAGGGAATTTAGTTGGTGTTGATATTTATTTTTATTATACTTGGTCTGAGAAGGTGCATGGTAGTATTTCCATCTTATGAAATTTGTTTACTCTTGATTTATGGCTGAGTTTGTTTCCATACAGATGTACATAGTAGTGCAATTGATCCTGGAATCTGTTCCATGTGGTGATGAGTATAATGTATATTCTGTGCTTGTTGGACAAAGTATTCTATAGGTATCTATTAGGTTCACTTGATCAAGTGTCAAGTTGAGGTTCTGTTGATTTTTTGCCTCAATGATCTATCTAGGGCCATTAATAGGATATTTAAGTCCCCAGTTATAATAATGTTAGAGTCAATATCTTTTTTAAAAATATTTTATTTTAAATAAGTGAGGTACAATTCAGGATTAGGTATACAAGTTGACATTGTACAGGTAAAGTTTGGGTCTTCCTTTGTTCCCCACTTTGTCTGGTTTGAGATCACAGAGTCAATTCCTATTTTTTTAGTTTACTTAGTAGTTGTTTCATAAATGCTAGTGCTTCTTTGTTGGGTGCACATTTGTTTGGGATGGATATTTCTTGTTGATGGATTGAACATTTTATCATTATGTGGTGTTCTTTCATATCTTTTTAAATTACTGATAGCTTAAAGGTTGTTTTGTCTGATATTAAGATCATAATTTCTGCCTTCTTTTGTGATCCATTCACCTGAAAACTTGTTTTCTGTACTCTAACTTTAGGTCTGTGTACCTCCCTTGTTGTGAGATGAGTTTCCTGGATGCAACAAATTATTGGGTCATGATTTTTCATCCAGTTTGTCATTCTGTGTCTTTTCAGTGGTTTATTTAATCCATTTATGTTCAGACTGATTATTGAAATGTGATTGCTTATTCCTGTCATGAGATTCTTATAAAGTTTTTTCTTTGTTTTCTTTCAAGTTTTGGGTTGATGTATGTGTTTTTTCAAGTTTGCAGTCATGATGAATTCTCTGTTGATTCTGTGCTCTCCTGTTCTTTTGGGAAGTGTGTCATCATTCATTTTTCTTCTTTCTTCTGTGCTTAATAACTTTTTAAACATCTATGGTAGAACTGGTCTGGAAGCTGCATAATCTCTTAGGGATTAGATGTCTGGAAAGGATTTTAATTCTCCATTGCAGATGAAGCTGAGCTTGCCTAGGTAGAATATTCTTGGTTGAAATTGTTTATCTTCGAGGACTTTGAATATTGGACTCCAGTCCCTTCTAGCTTGTAGAGCTTCTGTCAATTGGTCTGCTGCTGTTCTGATTGGTTTTCCCCAGTAGGTAGTCTAAGCTTTCTCTCTTGCCTTTAGGATTTTTCTTGTGTGCCTACTTTGTGTAGGCAAAATACTATGTGTCTAGGGGTTGGTCTTCTCATTTGATGTCTTGCAAGGGTTCCTTGTATCTTTCGTGTTTGGATAGTCATATCTCTGGGGAGATGGGGAAAGTTTTTCTTGGATAACCTTCTGAAATATTGCTCCAATGTGTTTTCCCTTTCCCTTTCTTTTCTGAGATGCCAATCAGCTATAGGTTCAGTCTTTGGATATAATCACACATCTCTTGGAGGCTTTGTTCTTTCTTTCTAAGGGGCCTTTCTATGTTTTTTACAGATTGGGTTAATTCCACATTTTGGTCTTCAAGTTCTGAGAGTCTTCTGCTTGATTAATTCTGCCTTTCCATGCTTGTCATCTTGTTATTTATTTCCTGGAAGAAATTTTTTAAGGCCAAAATCTCTGTTACAAGTTCTTTTCAGTGATGCATCTTGTCTTTCTCAAGTCTTACTCTTTCCATCCATTTCTTCATACCTGTTGTATTATGGGGCCAATCTGTGGTGGCTTACATTGTTTGGGCTCTATGGTCTGATTTTTCAGGTGTTTTCTCTTTGTTATACTGGAAAATGCCTGTGTTCTTCTGTTGATTTTTCCTCATTTGTGACAAGTCTCTTTCTTTTCTCTTTAGTTCCATTACTCAGTAGCAGTGGGAGAAGTTTTCACTTCTCATGCTTGTCCAACCCTCTGTTCTTTGCTGATCAGGGCTTTGAATTTGCTTTACTTTGAAACAGGGCTGTGGGTGGGAAACTCAGCTGTCTCTTATATTTAGAAAGTTGAATAAAGTGGATGATGGGGTGCTAGGATTCAGAAACTACTTGCAAATCATAATGATGTGGTATGAGTTCCCTGAGACCCACTCCCCACCACCACACTATATGATGATGTAATGAGAATATGTGTATACTTCTTGAGTCCAAGATACAGTAATGCAATGAGGAGAACAGAGAAAAGTGGAATGAAATAAGATGGACAAAAATAAAAATGAAAAAGCAGAAACCAAAGCAAAAACAATTAAACACATACACACAAACTAAAATCAAAACAAACTTGGGAGGAAAAAAGCAAAACAAACAATAGAAAAAATAGGAAACCCCCCCCCACACACACATACATACACACACACATCCTACATAAAATGAAAAAAGAAAAAGAGAAGCAACAACAAATAAAGAATTCAAATCAAACCCTCCCACATACATTCACACATACATTAAACTAAAAAAAAGGCAATAAAAAACAAAACAAATAAACAAAACTGAAAGATGAACATTCAACCATTCATGTATACATACACAGAGAGAACAAAAAAACAAAGGAAGAAAGAAAGAAAAAGAAAAGAAAGGAGGGGGAAAATCCAGATAGAACCCTTACATGCACATTCATACACAAAGGAAAAAGAAAAAAATTTAAAAAAAAACAAAAAAACAAAGAAACTCACAAACTAGCAAACAAACGAACAAACAAAAAACCCCAAAACAACCTGCCCTCTTGTGGCAGATTCTGTAATTGTTCTTCTCAGCTGCTCATAAACTCCTTTGGTGTCTCCTGCAGAACTGTGGCTTCATTCACAATCTCCCCAGTGCCCTGCCTGGGGTCAGAGGATGAGGCAGAGGGATTGGGTGAGGTTCAGTCCTCCCCTCCCACTCTTGTATGGTCAAGGGGATCCCCTTCAGTGGGGAGGTGTGGGATTGTCTCTTCCCCAGGTGCTGGCTGGGTGCAGTCCAGCCTGACTTATTCTGGAGTAGAGTTCTCTTATAGCAGCTGATATCCAGACTCCACCTGGGTTTGTCTCTCTCAGTCATGCTCCACCCATGTGGGTCTGACATTCAGAGGATTGCAGGGGAGGAGGGGCTTGGGTCAGCCCTGGACTGACCACTGTTCTCTTTGGGGGTCTTCTTCATCCTTTTCTGGTCACATTCTTTGTCCCATGGCTGAATCAGGATGGGGGCGGGACGCCCAAGTCTCAGCACGAGTTCTGTCCCTCTGGAGTTTGTGCTTTAGGGATAATCTCTCTAGGCCACGATCAACCCCTGAGCAGTTAACTCACCATCACAGAGATCAGGTCTGTCAGTCCATGGTGAGCAAGCTGGAGCACTTCCCTGCCCAGTTTTCAAGATGGTGGCAAGTTACCTGTTTCTTCTTCTCCAGTGGGGCTGCCTCTGGGGTCCCTTGCTGTGCTGCCTCCACAACTCTTGCTCTGTATCTGGCCAGGTTCTGCAGTGGTGTGGCAGAGCCTGGAGATGGCCATCACTCCTGGCAGCTTCTTCCCAGGAAGGGCTTTGCTAATTTTTTTTTTAATGGCACTCAACTTCTGTGTCCGGGCAGCACTAGGGTCCAAGCTCCTGAGTCCCTATTCAGTTAGCCACTCACATACCCACTTACTCACCTGCATGTATGCAAAGTTTTCCATATATTCCCTCACTCACACTGGGACTCGCATAGTCCAACTGGCTCCACCACCATCTATCCAGAAATCTCCCAAGTTGTTTTTTTTTAAGACTATGTTTCCTAAAACTGATTTATTTTTATTTTTTAAACCTGATGTATTATACATAATTGTCTTCAGAGCTTGATAAAGACACAGCTCCCAAGGGCCTATCCCAGAGATTTTGGTTGAGTGGATGTCTAAGGCTGGCCTCAGGAATTATTTCTAATAAGCTCCCTGAGGATTTCCACAATGGGTAAAGTTTGAGAACCCTGTTCCAAAAATAAGCCTTTGAATTTTTGTGGACTATTCCCTGGAGAGAGTAGGCTAACACATGATGTGACAGCAAAAAGAGAAACTAAACTGTTGCTTACTAATATATGTCCAAATCTGGATTATTTTGCACAGGTTTTTGCCTCTCATGAAGGATCTCAAAGTCTTGGAAGTTATCCAGAAGGTGCCAATTTTAAAAAATAAAATTTTCAGAATAGCAAGATAATAGGATTAAAAAGTGCTGCAAAATGAAGTCTAGAAAGAAAGTTGACTCTTGAAGTGTAAGTAATTGATTCTGTAAACAAAGGCTAGAGATAGGTCACTCTGTATCTTATTTTAAATAAATCAAATAAACATTCTCAATAAAAAGTAATTTAAACAAACAGCAAAATGTGGATAATTTTATTTCCCTTAAAATGGAATTATATGCATTCAATTTCTAGAAGTTCATAGTGTGTTTATGAGTTCATTCATTCTTCACTCATGCATTCTTCTAGTTGCTCTACCTACTGATTCATACAGCACATGAAATAGCTATATTATGTGTAAAGCCAAGTCTTAAGGAGGCTCCTTAAAGCTTGAGAGATGAAGGAAAAGAAATTATGTACCACATTTAATCTCTTTTGATTTCTACCATTACAAATGAGGTAATAAATAATATTTCCATGCTAATAGTCAATCTGAGATATAGAAAAAATCACACACCACTCAACACAACACTCCTAACACCAGATATATGGGAATACTTCCCCACACACAAAGCAATTCTCCAGCAGTGTCCTATAATTCAATTTAGTTCTGCCACTATCTACCTGGAGATAGTGTAAAACCTCACAGGCTCAGTCTCACAAGATTGCTCCACACTTCAGATACCAGTAGCAAGTAGCTGGTTATCATCTATTTTTCTGACCAACTGACCATAAATTAGAGGTTCCACTACCTTCTCCTTGGAGTTGATTAATTTGCTAGGATGACTCACAGGACACAGGGAAACACCTTACTTATGTTTAGTAGTTTATTAATAAATGATATAATAAGGCATACAGATGAACCATCAGATGAAGAAGTATATAGGGGGAGGTCTGGAGGGGACCTGAGCATAGGAGTTTCTGTCTCTATGGAGTTGGGGTGCATCACCCTCATGGTATGCAGAGTTGTTTGCCTCAACTCTCTCTTCTTTGGGGTTTAGCATATTCTTCTGAGTGTTTGTTCATGAAATAAGCCTACAGTGTCTTCTACACATTGAGATCATCTTTGCAGAATCTACAAACTCTTTTAATTCCATACCATACTCTCACACCCTAACTATATAAATGGACAGCCAAAATTATTAAGCACAACATTAGAATCCCTATACTTTGGACTTCTGGTTGTTTTTAACTCATAGCCCTATTATTGGAGTTAAACTTCTTTGTACTGGATGAAAAACAGATGTTCACAGACAAAGGAGGAGAAATAAATCAATCAAGTATCCCAGTGATTATGGGCTTTTTATTCAATCATGGCACAGCTGCTTGCTGATTCCCTACCCATGGCTCTGTGCTAGGTGCAGAGCAGGAGGGTGAGATGATTCAGGCATAGCCCCTACCCTCAAAGAATATACTCTCCGGTGGAAATGGGGTTGGGTGGGAAGTAGGGGAACTTGAGACACTACAGAACAATGACACAAAGCTTAAATAAACAGCTGCATACCATACAAAAGATTGATATATAGAGTGTGATAGTTGTACAGAAAAAAAGAGAGCACCTTTCTGGCTTGGCACAGCAGGTGACATCCTAGTTGGATATTAAGAAGTAGTAGAATTTGAATATGTGAAGATAAGAGTAAGAATTATTGATGCCCTAAAAGAGAGAACCTGAACAAAGCTCTTGAGGTAGGAAAGTGAGTACTGAATGCTGGGATTAACGGAAAATTTAGCTTGCTAAAGTAGAAAATTCAAAAAGAGGAAAGGTCCAAGTTGAGACCAAAATTACCCGTGCAAAAGGACCTTAATTCCTTCCTAAGCAGTGTAGTTTATTTGATAGATAATTTAGACAATTAAGGGCTTCTGATCATGGACATGACATCATCAGAGTTAGGTAACACAATTCATAGAGACGTTGAGAAGGAAAGATGGAAGAGAGACTTCAGTCAGGGAGACCAGTTAAGAGGGTCTAGTAATCAAGCAAGTGGCAGCAAAGGGCTTGGAGGAGAGGAAGTTCTGCCCAAGAGAGACACTGCCAAGAGAGGTCTAGGGACTTAGAAACCAATTGAAGGAGGCACAGGTTGAATTTTTCATTGTTTGTAATCTCTAAAGTCAAAGTCCTCACCTACTCTTAAAACCTCCTTGATACCACTGGGAACACCACTCTAGGCTTGTAACCCCATATAAGCAGTGTCCCTCTATGGTTGTGCAGTGCATGATACAACTTACATGAGGCCTCTCCACAGTATAATTACCTTTATCCACAACTTCAAACTTAACAGAGTTTCCATAGTAGGTCATTGCTTCATCAGATTTTTCATGGAGTTGAAACACATAGGAGAGGGAGTCATGAGAAGACAGCAAGAAAACAGAGCTGGGAGAGTCTGAATGGCTCTTTGAGTGCTTTTCATCCTACCATAGACAATGCTCTGCAGTGCCCTGAATTCTGTTTCTCATCACACTAAATAATTTAATTAACAGAATCTGACTAAGGGTAAAGAATCTAAAGAACCTTGATTTGGAAGTCAGTAGATGTAGATTATAGACTCATCCATCTCCTAAGTATGTGATCTTGAACAAGTAGTACGCTTTCAACCTCAGTCACCTGAAGGGTGGCACAAGCATTACACAGAAAACAATCAAGCTTGTGGGACAGGGGCAACATTAGATAAAGACATGAGGGAAGGTTTCTTGGAAGAAGTGACAAGTGAACTGAAATCTGAAGGAGAATGATTTAGTCATGGGATTGGGGATCGGTGGAAGGAGCATTCAAAACAGAGAGGGTGGCAATGCTATCTTTCTGAGGATGGACCTGAAATGTCTGTAAAACTTATAATAGCCTGTAATAGCTTGCTTGATATAAGTAACTGCATTTTTGTTAAAAACCCTCCTTCTTAGTTGCTTGCTACCCAGATATAGCCCCCCACCCCCACCCCAACCCCACTGCGTGTAACTAAAATAAGTTCCTTGTACTCACGGACACACTTTCCTGTTTCCTATAAACTGTTTCTCCCGACCATTGGAAACTCCCTTCCACAAGTTCCATGTAATTGTATGCTTTGTTAACTAAACTCAAATGTTACACCTTGCAAAACTCCATTGTTAGATTCTCATATTATAAGCCTATATTTTGTTAGTGACCTAACCAAGGTAACTCCGTGACCTAACCAAGGCAACTCCATTGTATAGCAGTCCTTTCACCTTGTCTCCATGTAACTGCCCTAATTGTTCCAGTCGCTGGCTGTGCCTGGCACATAGAGTTAATCAAAACTCCCTAAGAATCAAAAGTTCCCATTTTGGTTGCTAAGCTGCTAGTTTATGGTTGCTGTGGTTGCTAAGTTGCTTTGTATTCTTGCAGTTTTTGCCTTTATAAGTCCACCGCCTGCTTCACTCAAGGCTGAGAGCCCTTTAGAACAATAGTCCACTCTCGGTTTGCCAGCATAAATAAAGGACTTTTAATTAAATTCTCTGCATAATGGCAATCTACCTTCTCACACTCCGGTCATAACAGACCAAGCTTGGTGCATATGACAAAACCAGCGTGGCTCACTCCTAGGACTCTCTTGATAGCTCCAGTAGAGTTGGTTTTTGTTATTGTTATTTGTATGTTGGTTCAATTTTGAAGAAAATCATTTTATTGATAAAATTTAGAAGGTCCTTGTAACAAGTCTAATCGAAACCAAAGGGCAGACAGAATGTTATGTGGCAGCAGTTTTCAAATTTTTTATGCATAGAGATGTGAGCATAGTTCAAAGCCAAGAGAGAATCTACAGGAACCTGAAAAGTGGCACAAAGCAGGACCGAACAAGGTTCAAGGAGAGATGTAAGTTTCTGCTTCTGGAGACTGAAGTCAGGAATAAGAGCTCTATCTGTTAACATGAAGTAGACTCATAGGGTTCTGGTTTTACGATTTTACTCTCTCAGCTGTGGAAGTTGACCTTTTCTGTGATTCATGGTCAGGTTCAAGAGAACTTCTATAAGAAGCTAAAAACTCTTACTGGAAGAAATTATACTCATGCTGACAATTGCATTGAGCAGTTGCCTTGCTGCCATCTTGGTTTTTAGTTCTACAAACTTTTCATTTAGGAAAAAACATGGGACAGTGACACAGCAGGGAACTTGCTGGTAAAGGGCCTGAGTCTGGATCCTGCTCCTCTATGCACTTGCTGTATGGCTTTGACCAAGTTGCTAAGCCTTTAGGATGGTCTTACACCTCATCACAGGAAGGAGTAGAGTCATCCATGCCCAGTTTTTTCCCCAAGATTGTTACAAGGCTTAAATGAGAAAACAAGAATAAAAGTATGTTGTAAACTGTAACATCCTGTGTGTAAAACAGAGAATAATAGCATCTGTGATGTTGGGAAATGCCTGAACAACTTTGTAAGTTGCTGCTTTGATTCAACATTACTGGAGTCAACCATACCGTTTTATTAGCCAGTGTGAAAAACACCACTGCAGAGAGAAAGAGAGAGCTTGATTTTAGAACAACAGAATTATAGATTGATTTTACTTGCCTCTTTTGTACAGAATAATTTATTATAGCATAAACTAAATACAAGACTCTGAATAATCTCTTTCTTTAATCACCACATCAGCAAATGTGTACATGCACACTTCTGTGATCACTTAAGGACACAGATGGCACAGATGTATTTCCATTCTCAGATCATTACATATTTAGTGAGGAGAGCCAGTGTCATGGTTCTCTGCAGGGAAGAGTTGGATACTTTGGGGTGAGCATACAGGGCCTCCTCTCAAATGATTTAATCATGTGATTTGTATTTGTCCCCACCAGATCCTGGTCAAAAAAGTGTATTGGTGGCAGTCCCCCTTTCAAGATAGACAGCAGCAGAGTCTATATGTCTACACAGTTAGATCTCACAGGACTGGGAAACACTCCCCCCCCAGCCCATCTCTCCCACAAGTGTCAGTCTGATATTCTGTGTGGGAAGCAGGTGCAAATGGTTCACACTGCTGTATAAGACTGAGACATTGGGCATGCCAAGCCTGAAAGGGATCGTGCAGGTAATCAAGTTTCATACAATATTTGACTTCCCTCTCTAATTGGTCTTTGAATAGCTACTTGAACCTCTGGTATCATGGAGTGCACAACACATGGCCATCAACCTCTACTTGAGTCAGTGCTGGCTGTCAGGGCAGTGGTTAGAGCAGATGGCCTAAAGCTGACCCCACTATGATCCTGACTGGTCACTGTAGTGCAGTGGCACACTCACAGCCACCCTAGCGTTGACCTACTGGGCACCGGCAATCCTTCCACCTCAGCCTTATAAGTAGCTAGAACTACAAGTGCTACCACACCTGACTGATTATTTATTGTAGAGACAAGGTCTTGCCAAGTTACCCTGACTGATCTTGAACCCACGGGTTCAGGCAATCCACTTGCTTCAGTCTCCCAAAGTGATGGGTTTACAGGCTAAGCCACCGAGCCTGGCCTTTTTTTTTTTTTTAAGGCTAAGCACTCCCTGTTTTCTCAGCCACTGCTTTGAAGATGTAGTTAGTCCCAAGGATACATCTTTAAAATGAGTATCTTTTGGCAAAGATTTTAGGGCTGCTTGGCTGTTGGAGAACCAGTGTCTTTTATCCCTGTTCCCTGCCAGTCATTGGTAAATTACTGAGGATGGACTCCCTTAGGATCAAGGCAAGAGAAACTCAGAGTCTCAGAAAGATGAACAGACACTTTGTTTTGTTTTGTTTTTAACACACCTCTGGTCAGGCCTGGCAAGATGCCCAGCATTCATGTGAACAGAGGCCCTGTTGTTAGCAAGGGGTTGCTTCCTTCTACTGGGCAAACAGGAATCCTAGTCTTTGCTTGACTATGAGGTCACATTGAACACCCTGCCCTGCTGGAGCTCTGCAATTGGGAAGTATTTAGAAGCAATATAAGATTTACTTAGATGATCTGTGTTTGAGACCTAGATATGCTCTTGTCATCCTGAATTTCAGTTTTCTCATCTGTATGGTGGGTATGGTAAGCCTTCCTTATTAAGCCATGGGAGAATTGTGCAATTCAAGTGAGTTGATGGAAGTCAAAGCACTATCAAAGGGCTCATTTAAATATGACCTGTGCATATTGACCTTGCTCTTGACTAAGCTGTAGACCATCTCCAGCCTGCCCCTGCCCATAGCCCTCCACTCTCAGAAAATGAGAAATATTTTTAGAAAAGAACACTCAGAGCTGCCATATCATTGATGAGGCTGGCTTTGCAAAAGGAAGCATTTCTTTCTGTAGCAATAAAAAGACAGTGATTCTGCAGCCTTGGAATACTGAAATATCTTAGTATCCTATTTTAAAACCAAAAGCAACAAGGTATTTGCATGGCTAGGAGACACCATGTTCCCGGAATCAGCTAGAGTCAAAGAACCACCAACCATGCTCAAGAGCTCACAGTCAGGGAAAGGAATGCTTGCAGATACTGTTGACAAGTAGCAAAGCCAGCCCAGGCCAGAATGCTCAGTCCCCTGCTCGGAACATTCACTTAGGATTTAATGTTCATAACAAAAGTTCTGCTTTTGCTTTAAAATACTATATTCGGATGTTTCCCTAGAATTCAGTGTTGTCTCCCAAGCTAACAGAAACCTGAGTGTTTTCTACACTGAATGAACCCAATATAACCAAACTGTAATCATGATAAAATAAAGATAATTCTAGTTTTCTGGAAACTGAAGGCTCAAACCTAAAAAAAAAATGTATAGATTGTGTAGGGACTTACATCATTGATGACGTATAATGCTGTATGTAGCACAAGACAAATATTTCTCAAAAATAATAGAGTAGAGGCATGAAAATTTCTGTAGTTGGGTATGTGACATGAGGGATTTCCAGATCATAGGAGATGTTCACAGTGTCAGCAAAAGCAGTTTAGTGGACACCACTACTGCTCTTTGATCTACTACTTTCTTTTTCTTCCCAAGAAGACATCCCAGACCAACTACATCATTTGTGGGACCTGATGCAAAATGAAAATATGGAGACCCTCGTTCAAAAATTAAGAATTTCGATATGGAAACGACAGAGCATAAAACCAAACATGGAGTTCTTGTAAGCACAGGGCCCTGTGCAGTGACAGGTCATAAGCCCATGAAGCATCCCTAAATACAGGACACTGTATTTCCCAGTTCCTTGGTCAGATCCCTGGCTGATAGGATGTGGGTAGGGAAAGAGATGTTTGCCACTTTTAAGGTGAGGCAGTGAAAAGCCCATGTGTGACCTCCAATTTCTTCCTTTCCCCATCACAGTGAACATGGATTACTCAAGTTGAGTTGGTAGAGTCATAGATTGAAGCAGACACCACTGTAAGAACAGCTGTTCTGGAAAGTCACCTGGACCATGAAAGAAGTTCTTTTGTGTTAAGGTACTGAGATCTGGGGGTTGTTAGTTATTGCAGCATAGGCTGAGCTCATCCTTGATTATGTGTAGGAGAAGGCCAGAAGTAGATGAAAAAGTTTCAAATCTGAAAAGTACTACAAAAAAAAGGAAACCAGACAGTGAAGACTGGTGTGATGGTTCCCATGCATTAGTTTTTTCATCAGTGAAGTAAAAATTTTAAAATGATCTTCAACATGTTACAACTTCATGAGTATACATAGTACTACTGACCCTCAACACATTTTTTTAAAGGAAAGTATTGTCCTAAGAAGAAAAATTATATATTCTTCCCCTTCAGCCTGCTGATCTCTTGGTCTATGGCAATCTTTAGTCCACTTTTACTCCACTGAACACCTCCAATATCTTTAGAAGCCAAGAGGAAATCACTCTTCTGGGTCAATGTACTTCTCTGTAGAAAGTAGTTTATCAAACTTTAATTTGTCATCATGATTTGCTATTTATGCCTGAAATTCCAGTTGATATTGAAAGAGTCTCATTCTTTTAAAATCACTGAAATTGGTCACTTCTGTCATCATTTTTCTACAATATCAACTTGGATATCACAGTTTCTTCAAAGTTGTTCTTCATTGCTCTCAAACACTGGATTGCTGTAAGAAACCCCTCTGCCACACCCTGGTATATTGGAGTAGGAGGTTTGGTTTAGTGGGGGCCAACTGGGGTCATTTGCCAAGTCCCTCTGCCATATCCGATACTGGCTTTTTGATCGATAGCCAAAACACCTTTTGATCATCATCCATAGAGCCCGATTTTCAATAATAGCCTCCTGAAAAATAAAAAATAAAAAAAGTAAAAATTACTTTTTACAATCAGAGGTCAAATGTTTTGATGCTACAACACTCACAGAGCAATGACTACTTAGGTCCAGCTTGACAAAGAACTGGAGCTCTGGGCAAATCTAAGGTGATTTCATTAGACAACTCTTGCATTCTCAGACTTTCCTAATAAGTAACTCTTCTGCAAAAGAAAGAAGTACAAAGTTTCAAGAATCTGGGAGCATAGTTTGAAATGGCCTGCCTCAAAGACAAAATCTCACATCTAAATTAAATTTAAAATCATTCAAATCTATATTATATTCCATGCATATCCATATTTGATTTAATAAAAAATGACATTTAAAATTACTTACCACCAAATGGAATTGACCCTATAGAAAGATGTGCCCCATGTATGATGTCTCTTTGATACACTCTGAGATATTACTGCATATCTATAAACACGGTTGGATGAAAATTGAAATATAAGCCACAGTCTTGGCGTTGAACCGATCTGGATTCAAATCCCAGCACTGACATCTACTATGAGCAAATTAATTACACTATGATTTAGTTTGGATGTTTGTCTTTTCCAAATCTCATGTTGCAATGTGAAGTTCAATGTTGGAGGTGGGGCATGGTGGAAGGTGTTTGAGTTGGAGGGGTGGATCCCTTGTAAATGGCTTGGTACCCTTCCTGCTATAATGAGTGAGTACTCGCTCTATTAGTGCACTTGAGATCTGGTTGTTTAAAAGAGCTCAACACCTCCTTCCCTCTCTCTTGCTCCCTCTCATACCACGTGACATACCAGTTCCCCTTCGACTTTCTGCCATGACTGTAAACTTCCTGAGACCTTCACCAAAAGCAGATGCTGGCACTGTGCTTCCTGTATAGTCTGCAGAACCGTGAACCAAATAAACCCCCTTTCTTTGTAAATTACCCAGCCTCAGGTATTCCTTTATGGCAACACTAAACAGACTAACATACCATATCTGAGGCTCAGTGATTAGAATAACCCCTTCCCTATGTTTGTTGTACAGATAATATAAATCCCCTTACAATGCAGAGTATGGTAGGGCATGGCTTTTTCCTTTTGCCCACCCTTCTGAACTACTCATTTAGCAAATGGCTGTGCACTGTGGCCTTGTTCACACATGCCTCTAACCTTCACCTTCTTTGAAATACATTTTTGGGATTATAAAAGATATGCCTCTTTGGAAACCTTTTGAAATGCCATTTTACTTCATATCTTAGACCCAGCCTCAAACAGAGCCCAAGTTATAACTTACAATACAGAGTGCATGAGAAGTTACCATATTAATGTTCCATTTTTGTCACAAAGTTAGATCTTAGAGGTTATCATGAATAAGACAAAGAAAAACTATGAGAAGCTATCCCACAAAATTATAACTGGTGTTGGTGACCATCAGTGATATCTTCACTAAATTGAAAGGGTTAATTCTGTAGGGTCTACAGAGAACTTTGCCAGAGATAGTTTTCCTAAAATCCACCCATCTTTGCTATTTGGGTCCCAATGCCCACGAGAGGAAGAGAAAATAGCTAGTCTGAATTCTTCCTCTGAAAAGTAATCATCTGATTACTGGCTGGCAAGCTGTTAAAGCCTCACAAAGCCATCACATCAGCCTCTGGGAAACCTTGGGGCTCACCTGGCCAGACCTGTTAGTCTACTTTCCCACAGCAAGGTTTTTTTGTCCTCCTTAATTAACAAAAGAAAAGTAGTTCTTCTTAGAACTGGGATAAGGCAGGGCATTGATATGAATTAAAGGTTTTAAAATCTAACTTACCTCTAGGACAATTTAGTGGGACTGAAAACAGATGAAACAACACACACACACACACACACACACACACACACTTTAGTGCTCTACACCTTGCCTTGAGCCTTTTTTAATTCTAAGAGTATGATGACCTGTATCACCTTGGTGGTAGGGGAAATTGAGGCACTAGAGGTGATCTGTCCTGTTATTCTATACTCTAAATAAAATACAGAACTAGAAACAAAAGGAAAGCCTTGATGAGATTCCATTTCTTTAAAAAAATTTCCCCACATGAACTCTTCTGACTGGCTACTCAAATAATTCATACATACAAACATACCCATATACAAACACATAAGCAACATTTTAAAAGGCGGGGGCCAATAAAGCTATCCACGTTAGCTCTCTGTGCCTCTCAGCTGGAGGTTGGATCATGAGAACCGGCATAGTAAGGATAAGGTCTCATTCAAACCTGATTGTTTTCTGGCTGCTCTACAATTAGGGTTAGGACCAGAATTAACATCAGTGGACCAGACAGTATTCAGAACTGTGCAAAAAGAGGTATGTCCGTCTCCCGGAAAGCTCCATGCCTGTCGCTCAGAAAACTCTCTGAGTCATCTATGCCACAGGCTGGCCAGACAGTATGGGGTTAGCAAAGCCCAACCCAACCCAGGAACCCTTAATTGCTTTTGACACAAAAGCCTGGAGCCACCTGAGAAAAAACTTGGGATCTTAACCTACTCTTCTAGGTTCATCTCACGAAGTAGGAAATCTTAGTGTCCATATTCCTCCATTGCAACTGCCTTCACCAAAGCCTCAGATGACTTCCGTTTGTCCTTAATGACAGCAAGGAAAAGTGTAACTCTGAGCAACTGGACGGAAATTGCAGTAGAAAGGCCTGGGGGTGGGATCTGGCACCCTTTAATGTTACTTTTCAATTTAGAAGCTGCTGGGAACCCACACTAAACATCCATGGCTGCATCTCTTCTATTTCTCACTTAACATGAGAAAAAAAGAAACGCATCTTTCATGAGCATCAAATTACCTTCTCCATCTGCTGGGGTGAACAGGGTCACTTCTTGCATTTAATAATTCAATAAAACTTTATCTGGCTCCTTCTAGAAATACAGTAGTGTTTTAGGAGCTAGAGTTTCTAAGATGGGTTGTAGCTAACAGGATTTAATGGCAGGTGAGGAGAATAAACTTATACACAAGTAACTAAAGCACATGTTCTCTTTATATCTTTAGATTCTTAGGTCTACTCCTCTATCATACTTATGCCCCTAGCATAGTATCCTAGAACATGGCTCATGGTCTACAAATTCTTGTGGAAAGAATGAATGAAGAAATGACTGAGTGACTGATCGATATGAAGTAAGAAATGATACGTACCACAAGAGGTAACAGAATAATAGCTTGTGTTTATTAAATACCTACCATGTGCATTTCACTGTGTATATGTCAATAGTCCCATGAAGAAAGATATCATTATTATATCCATTCTTCCTCTGTACATGAGGAAACAGAGATAGAAAAGTAGAGTAATTTGCCCCAAAACAGCAAGAAAGTGGTAGAGTCAGGATTCAAACCCAGGTAGACTATCTCTGAACTTGTGCTCTTAGCTGCAATACACCAAAAGAGGAAAGGCTTCCTACTAGGGTATTATGGAAAACATTGATATTTGATTACCCTACAGCCCATTTCCTCCCAACTCTTTCCTGTCTACCTAAAGTGGAAAAAATAGCAATAAACAGTCTAAGCTAATCAGTCTAACTTTTGACATGGATCCACTTTCCCGGAATCCTTTCTATTCATGACAATGAGACACAATTCTAGCCAATAAAGCATAAAAGGAAATCTGCTGGTGGCCTGCAGGAAAAGTCTTGTTTCCTGATAAAAGGTTCAAATTTGAGAGAAAAATCTTACTGATGACTCTCCTTCATTTTCTTCCTGCACTGAAAATAGATATAACGTCCAGCAACATGGAAGTTATCTAGATATCAGAAGCAACACGCACCAATGTAAAAGACCACACTGAAGAATAGGGGGCTGGCCAGGTAAAAGAATGTGGACTCCTAATGACACCACTGAGACATTAAACCAGTCCTAAAGCCACCTACCTTCAACTTTTTTGCTGAGTCAATAAATATCTTTATTGTTTAAGCCGCTATTAGTTGAGTGTTGTTACGTGCCTAACGGACCCAGGCATTGGGAAAGATTCTTAAAGAGGAGAGAACCACAGCTGTGCCCTCGAGGATGGAATAGTCTTTTAATACATAGAACTGGGGGAAAGTTGCCCTAAACCAAGGAAATTCTGTGCTTGTGGATAAGTATAAGATATATACATTGGATTATCCTTCAGAGGGCAAAGACCATCTTTCTGCAGCTCAGTCTGAGGACACCCATAGTGATGCTCTTTGATTAATTTGGTTACATTGGAGACCATCGGGTTTGGCATAGTGCTTCTCATAGTGCGGTCCCTGAACCAGTCACATAAGAATCACCTGACAACAAGTTAGCAATGCGAACTCGTACATTCACTCCAGACCTGTTGAATCAGAGAAGCTGAGGGTAGGGTCCAACAATCTGTGGCAAAACAAGCCCTCCAGGTGATTCTGATGCCCACTTAATTTTGAGAAACTCTGGATTAGCACATAGAAAGAAACTCCAGTACCTGAATTCTATGCCCTATTCTGCGTCCAGCTCCTGTACAGCCTTTTCTCTGCATAGAAAGGAAGGTTCATTGACCTCCTGCCTGCACAACACTGCAGGAAAGTCAGGCTGTAGGTGCTCAATGCTCACCATGAACACCCTATTCACTGAAACAATTCTAGCTTTGTGACGCAAAGCAGGAATAGGAAGAGATGGAATCCTGTTTCTCACTTCTTTCAAGTCATAGATAACTTTTCAGGGCCACCCTCTGCCCAACAGCCAGCTTTGAGGAATGGAGATTGTGTCTGACAGCACTGAGGGGTAAGAGAGAAAGAAAGAGGGGAGCACAAGCTCATTTCACTGAGGGTGTGGAGCCAATGGGAGCTGAAGAGCAAGAGCTAGAAAAGTTCACTATGAATCTCGTTTCCCAACTGTAAAGTAAAAATAATTCAATTGTTAAGTGAAAGAAGCCAGACACAAAAGACCACATATTGTATGATTCCATTTATACAAAATGTCCAGAGTAGGCAGAAAGTAGATCAGTAATTGCCAGAGGGCTGAGGGATAGGGAAGGGGCAAAAGCGGCCACTGCTAGTAAGTACAGGATTTCTTTTGGGATGATAAAAATGTTCTACAATTAGCTAGTGTTGATGGTTGTACAACTCAGTGAATATACTAAAAAGCACCGAATTGTATATTTTTTCAAATAGTGAATTTTATGGTGTGTGAATCGTACTTCAATTTTAAAAAGAAAACTGTGTGGGTCTTTATTTGAAAACTGTAGAAATGAATAGGACCTTAGTGATCAGCATTCCATTCTCCCCAGCCCCACTTTATAGATGGGGAAACGAATGCCTCGTTTGAAACTCATCAGAGGAAAGCACCATCATTCATGTTGTAGAGGAAGGGAGCCCCTAGCACTGTTGAGCCCTTGCAGCTGAAGTTCCACTTTAGGACTCCCAAAAATCTTCTTCCCCGCAACACTCCACACACAGGGATCAGCAGCCTAAGGGTGCTTACCTCTGCAACAAGGGACACAATGAAATTGAAGCTGAGCATGATGACGATGTAGACCCTCCACAGGACTGGAGTGCAGAGCAACTGGTGGGAGAGGGCGAAGCACAGTTAGCTGAAGACAGATGTGTGCTGGAAAAATGTTCACATTGCATATTTTCACAGGTTATAAGTCTTGTGTGTAATATCCACTATTATGTATATTACATATATGTATTTTATATATGTATAAATAATTTCGATACATGTATGCCCAGGAAAAAAGTGTGGAAAGATTATACTCAATAATCCCAATGATTTGGGAACCACGATTGTTGTTTTTTTTCTTTTATCTTTCTTTTTTTATTATAATTTCTAAATTTTCTAAAGTAATCTTGGTCACTCTGCAATCAAAAGTAGTAAAATTATTTTTTGTTTTCCTGCTATGTTTTGTCTTTAAGAGGGAATGCAAGAGTGTGGCTTTATCCACAGAGGCTCTGAGGTTGCGCATATCAAACTCCCACCCTGGGTAGCACTGTCCTTCTCTCTCTGGTGACACATCTCTCCCCTGCCAAGCCAGAGACTTTTAGCACTGGATCAGGACTCACCCTCAGGACTGTGCATATGAGGGTACTTGTCAAAGGAGCAAGTAGCACTGAAATCAAGCTTGTTATTTTCCCTTTCCCCGCTTTCCATGTCTTCCCCAACCCCTCTGATATATATGTATGTTGAATAAACCAATCAGTGGATCAATGAATGAATGAAAACCAGCACTGCCTTATACATTGTCTCATACCTTCATGGGAGTAAAAACTGATACAACTCTCTGGAGGACAATGCTCTCAACGTTAGAAATTCAAATACAATTTCAGGAATTCATCTCAGAGATATATTTGTAGAAGGCTAAAATGATATGTGTACAACTTATTTTATTGCAGTTTTGTTTGTAATAGTTAAAAATAGAAAACAACTTAAATATCAATAGATGACTGCATATAAAGTATGGCATATGGTATATAGGTCATATGTATAGAACATAAATTTATATGTAATGAAATGCTATATGCCCATTAAAAAGAAAAAGAAAATTTTATGTACTGATATGAAACAGTTACCAAAATATGCTGCTACATGAAAGAAGCAAGGTTCAGGAATGTGTGTGTGGCTGTAGCAACCATTAAAATCTTCCACTCAGATCTTCTGTGGGCAAGGAGGATAAATTATGGATGTCCCAGCTGCTGCGCACAGAGTCTACCACCACATCCACTCTAAATTCGTAATTTCCATGGGCGGCTCACAGTCAATAAGGGAGTACAGCATGTATTCTAGTCAGACTCATTCCTGTGAGACACTAGACATTCCCAATGGGCAACTCTGGTCTGGCTTTCTTAGAACCTCACTGTAGTCCGACACTCTACTCATCCAGCCTTCCTTCCCTATCCCTTTCATAGGGGCCAGACCCACATCATAGTATGATGCCTCTCCCACCTCCTCTGGCTTCCTACTTTCCCCTTCCCCCCCCACAGGCATTTCCTCTAAGATCTCTTGTGCAACTCGTCTCACCTTGACATCTACATCTCAGAAGACCTGAACAAATGTAACACTTTTCTACTAGTTGTGCAAAGTTTGAGAGAAGAATATATATATATGTAAATGTATATATGTATATGTATATATATAAAATATGTACATATTTCTATGCATGTGTATAAATTATGTTCCAAAATATGTAAAATAGACTGGTGTAAACTGGTGTCATTAGTTGCCTCCAGAGAGGAGAACTGATATCTGGAGAACTAGGATAGAATGGAGATTTTTACTGTATAACTTTTTAAACTTTTGGATTTTATTTATTTATTTATTCATTCTTTTTGAGTTGGAGTCTCACTCTGTCACCCAGGCTGTAGTGCAGTGGCATACTCAAGGCCACCCCAGTGTCAACCTGCTGGGCTCCGGTGATCCTTCCTCCTCAGCCTTTCAAGTAGCTGGAACGACGGGCACACGCTACCATGGCCAGCTTATTTTTGATTTATCATAGAGACGAGGTCTCGCCATGTTGCCCAGGCCAGTCTCAAACCCTTGGGTTCAGGCACTCCATCTGCTTCGGCCTCCCAAAGTGCTGGGATTACAGGCTTCAGCCACCACGCCTGGCCAACTTTTGGGTTTTAAACCAAATGAATGTATTTTCTATTAAAATAATGTATTTTTTTTAAGTGAGCAGTATTTAGGTTGTAAGACAGCATGATTCCACTTCAAAAAAAATAAACTGGCTGGGCTCGGTGGCTCAGCCTGTAAACCCACGCTTTGGGAGGCCGAGGTAAGTGGATTGCCTGAGCCTGAGGGTTCGCAACTCGCCTGGGCAACTTGGCGAGACCTCATCTCTACAATAAATTTTTAAAAAATTAGCTGGGCGTGGTAGCACGTGCCTGTAGTTCCAGCTACTTGGAAGGCTGAGGCACAAGGATCCCCAGAGCCCAGCAGGTCGAGGCTGTGGTGGCTGGGAGTGTGCCACTACACTCCAGTCTGGGCGACAGAGTGAGACTCCAACTCAAAAAAAAAGAGAAAATAAACTTTATAAATCAATGTGCATTTATAACATATGAATTTTTTTATTTTTTATTTTTGAGTTTTAGTCTCACTCCGTTGCCCAGGCTGTAGTGCAGTGGCATGCTCACAGCCACCACATCCTTGACCTGCTGAGCTCAGGCAATCCTTCCACCTCAGTCTTCCAAGCACATGCTACCATATCTGGCTAATTTTTTATTTATTGTAGAGACAAGGTCTCACCAAATTGCCCAGGCTGGTCTCGAACTTCCACTTGCCTTGGCCTCCCAAGGTTTGGGATTACAGGCTGAGCCACCAAGCCTGGCCAACATATGAATTTTGAAAGAGGGAAGGATATAGTTATGATTTTCCTTGCCTACATATTCTACATTATCTAAAATGAACACATATTATGTAATCATATGTAAAATAATTATTTTAAAAGTGAACAATAATTCTTTGCAGAATCCTTGGCAGTCATGTTAACAATGACTCTACATGTTCTCTCCCAATCAAATATGTTCCCTATTTTGTTATAGCAGAGGTCCCAACCTCTCTGTAAGAGTCTTCATCTATTAAAAAGTTATGCCAAACTAAATATATCTTAACTGATGCGGGATTAAGTTTTAACTCACTTAGACTACTAAAGGGCAAAGACAATTCATTTCCATGAGTACTTAATCTAATTCATGAAGACACTTAACAACAATGGTAATTACACTGCTAATCACAGTAATGCGCTTATTAAAAAAATGACTGTAGATACTAGTTAGTATGTCAAATGTCACTGTGGGTTTGTGAAGGCATTGTGGATTTGGAATTCACTGTGTGTTGCAAATGCTCATCCATATACAGGAACTTGATATACAATGATCAATCAACCATTCCTTTGCCATTTTTTGCCATTCATTTTGAAAGGCACTAGTAATACAAGAATGAATAAGATAAAAGAGTTCAGTTTCTTTAATTACCTCTCCGGTATTGTATTTGTTGATGTAAGGAACACTTAGCAAGGATTAAATTTTAATTTGAAAGTAGAATAGGTTAGAAAAATCAAAATATATTTTTCCCTTGCTAGACTATATAAAATTTTGGTATCTTATAGGTTTTCATAACTGTCTCAATAGTACAAAATATAACAGAGCTCATAAGGTAAAGTATGGCTCTTTGAAAGCAAGTTTTAAAAGCATTAAATATGAACATACAGAAAACAGGTCTTCAAAGAGGTTTAAAAATGTAAATACATACTTGAGTATTATCCAAGAAAATGTTATAGCCAAATCTGTTTTAAACAGCTTCAAAACAGAAGCATGTAGGAGAAAATCCTCTCAAAATTGAAAGAGAAAATGTGTAAATAGATTTTCCAGTCTTACGGGGGATCTTTTAGAAGAAAAATATTCAGTACTTTTCAAAGTCTGTTTTTAGTCTCAGGAAAGCAAGACTAGATAGAATTTTATTTCCTGGCCAGCCTAACTAAAAAATATGGATCAATTTAGCATTCTTTTTAACTCTACCATCCCAAAAGAATAATTGATGTCAAGAATCCATGTCAATTGCAATTGTGACCTGTTTTTTGAAGTCAGACTGTTATATAACTATAAAACATCATCATATCCAAGAGGAGACTTACATCCAAACGTCTATATAATTCTGGTATATCAGCAAATAGAATGAATAGACACACACTCAGCTG
The DNA here is from genome assembly GCF_000164805.1 of Carlito syrichta. Classification (NCBI taxonomy): domain Eukaryota; kingdom Metazoa; phylum Chordata; class Mammalia; order Primates; family Tarsiidae; genus Carlito; species Carlito syrichta. The sequence goes on from NW_007258824.1 coordinate 311,348, forward strand.
TATGACCAGCACAAGGACAAATACATCTGAGGAAATAAGAACACAAACTATGATGTTGAGAAAATCCGGGTATAAAATGTCACATCTACTGACAGACATATCCTAGATTAACACTGATTAAATTTACTTGATTTCCACATCCAATCACAGCATAATAGATAGAAAGTACTCATTTCTATGCAGTGAGTCTCACCTCTACAATTTCTATGCATGTCCTGAGGCAAGTGAAAATTTTCACATGCATGTTATAAGTGTATGTGTGTGTGTATATATATGTGTGTGTATATATATATACATATATTTATGTTTTCAAGGCATTTATTGAACAAGTATTTTTCAATGTTACCATATATATATATAAACCATATATATACACCATATATATACACACACCATATATATACATATACATATATACATACCATATATACATATACATATATCTACATATATACATATACATATATAATCATATGTATACATACATATGCATATGTATACATATATATACATATATACCATATATATATATATATATATATGTTAACATTGACAAAACACTTGTTCAATAAATGCCTTGAAAACATCCAAGTATCTGAGTCTCCTGAATGCAAATCATCTGCCTCAAATCCTTTTATGGAATAAAGGAAGGTTGTAAATGAAGAAATTTAAGTTGTAGTCATGCAAAGGTCAGTATTTGACTGCTTCCTCATCCTCAAAAGAAGAGCAAAATAATTTTCTATGAACATGCAAACTTGTATGAGGATATTGATTGTTCAATTTGGGCTTTGAATTTTCCTAATTAGAGAGGTGGCAATAATACACAAATAAATGTGCTAGAGATTAAACAGGTCACCCACTTCCTCTCCAAACACCCACCCCACCCCAGAATATAAGGATGTAGGAGGTACCATGGCCAAGAGCCTCCACACTCCTCTATAGTCAGGTTCCTCAGACTGGACCCTCTCCCATCCTACCACAATGTAATCCTACTCTGACCATTACCTTCATGGCAAGAGACAGGGTCCAACTAAGTGCTGTTCCACTTATCTCCTGACAAGTAGCAGCAAGTAGAAAAATAAATGTATCTTCCCAATCAGGAATGATGTCAAGAAAAGACACTTACAGACAAACTTCTGGTGAAGAGAAAAGATGGAGAAAGAAGCCCTTGTATTTAGTGCAGTTTTTAAAGATGGAACAATGAACTATGAAAACGAGGCCGCACAGTGTGTTTTACACAGCCTAGAGTGGAAGTCAGGAGACTCTAGATAAAAGCCGACTCTGTAGCTGCTCTCTAAGTGGCCTGGGCATGTCTGTTCTCCTTTCTGATGACTTCTCACCTCTGACCCAATACAATTTTACTCACAGTTTTTATAGGTTGGCTGCCTAAATGGTTTTCCTTTAGAGAATATGAGAGCCACAATGATACAGTTGATTGTTCCCAAGAACCATATAGTAGTATTCTCAAAACTTGTGAAGGCACTGTTACTTCCATTTTTTTCTGGAGCAGTTGGAGAAAGTGTTAATTTTGAGACGCTTTTGTTTTGCTCTGTGGAGGCACTAAAAAGGAAACCAAAAAAAGCTAATGAAGTAAGATGACAAACCCTTATAGAGCATTTGTATTTACATGACTCCATGCAGTGTCCAGAGAAGATATTCAGTGCTTCTATAATTGCCTACACTTTGGTTTTTAAAAATATACTGAAAAATAAGGAGAAAGAAACAAGGACAGATAGAACCATTTTGGAGGGAGGGCAGAGACAGAGAGACAGAAAGCCAATTGTTACTATTATTATTATCATTATTTGAGTTGGAGTCTCACTCCATCGCCCAGGCTAGAGTGCAGTGGCACACTCATGGCCACCCCAGCATTGACCCACTGGGTTCAGGTGATCTTTCCACTTCAGCCTTCCAAGTAGACAGAACTACAGGCGTGCACTACCATGCCCGGCTAATTTTTCGATTTTTATTATAGAGATGAAGTCTCGCCAAGTTGCCCAGGCTGGTCTCAAAACCATGGGCTCAGGCAATCCTCTTACCTCAGCTTCCCAAAGTGCTGGGATTACAGACTTGAGCCACCATGCCCAGCCAAAAGCAATTTTATTATTTATTAATAAGTTAATAAATATTAATATTCAACAAATTGTGTACCCACCATGTATACAAAAGCTATAAGTTAAGGAAATGAGTAAGTCATGATTCTTCCCTAAGTGGCTTAAGATCTCTAATAATTTAGAAGTAGGCTAAATATATAACTTGTCATCTAAAAGGGACAGTTCTGAAGATGAAAAGTATACCTCTACTAGTTTCATTGGGACAACACTTAAGGGGCTGCTCAGGCAAACTATAATCCATGGTCACCACTGGTAGAAAAGATGGTCATAGATAACACAGGCAAAGATATGTGCTAATGAATGATACATCAAACTGTACCACAGAGAAGAAACAATCACTGGAAAATTGTCCAAGGGAGTTATAAAGTCAAAACCTTTGACAGAATAAAGACCCATTTCCCTCTCATCATATTGGCCAGATGATGTTTGATAGAGATTAGAAATGAGAAGCTGAAATTGAGACTGTAATCATACCTGTTTATCTCCATGGAATACCAAGGCTGCTTCTGAACCAGGATGAAGCCCACAATATGCATGACCAAGCTGAGAAGAATGTTGAAAATCACAGAGAGCAACAGAGGTGGAGAGATCAGCCGACCTGCAGGTCTGAAAGGCACCAGCTTGGGGTAGGCACCATTTAGATTCACTACAAAATGAATTCAAATTTTATATTTATGAGAGAAGGAAGAATGGTGTAAGTCATTTGGCTCATACATCTAAAAAACAATGGACAAATTGGAGTATTTCACAAACTGAGGGGAAAAAAAACAATTAATGGATTCAAATTTTAAGCCATATGAAGGATTCTTAAAAGAGCAGTCATAGAACCACAAGTTGTCATTGTTTTTGCCTGTTAAATAGGAAAAAACCATTAAATTACCAGTAAGGAAGTGATGAAATGCAACCCCTCATATACTACTTGTTGGAATGTAAATTGATGCAAACTTTTTGCAGAATAATTTGGCAATAAATATGAAGATTAAAAAATGTTCATTACTTCTAACATAAGGATTCCACTTCTGGAAATTTATCCAAAGCTAAAAAAGTAATTAGAGATGTGGAAAAAATGTTCACCACAGCATCATTTACAATAAGTTATGGTAAATCTATACACCAAATCAACATGCAGTCACTAAACCAAAAAGCAATCCTTTAAAATACTTAATGACAAACAAAAAGAGACAACAGCAAAATGGGCAATTCTAAGCACCCATATCTCCACAGAAATATCAGAAAACAAGTAAAAACTGTCAGAACTAACTTTGTTAGAATTCTGAAAAACAGAAAGGGTTACAGCAACAAAGAGAACATTGAATAAAGGAAAAGGCAAACATAAAATGGTAGAAAAGTTTTGTGGCATTTTTACTTGTACTTGCTTCAACTCTGCTCAGCTCAGCAGCAATCTTGAAGATATAGCCAATGTTCCCAGTGGGAGATCATGGTCCCTTGTTGAAAAGGGAACAAAACAGACTTTATTCATAAGTTATTGTGTGTGTCTGTTCCAAACTTCCTGGGAGCCACCTGAAGGACATATGTAGGCATTCACCTCTGTTTCACCTAACAGAGAACTCACTCGGGGCAGAAGAGCAGCATACATTGCTTTAAAACATTGTAAGTCTAACAAAATCAGTTGCCTGGGGTAAAAGATTACAGCTATATAAAATAGACATCTAAAGCCTGAGAGGAAAAGCTAATACATTTTCTTTGAGAAATTAGGGCAGTCAAAAGTACCTGTTTATACTGGGGGATATAGAATGTTATATACATGCCTAGGACAAGATGAATGCTTAGAAAAGACCACAGAAGAGCTTAAGCTCTCAGCCCTGGATATTCTCCAGACTCAGTATAAGCCTGGCTAAATGTTGTATAAGTACTCCAGCACAAAAACAATTTGTAATGACTGGAAGAGAGTTTTTTATATTGTTGTTCACTTGCTTTTTAACTTTTAGGGTTTAAGAAAATTTCTGTCAAAACACTAGCTGAACAAGGGCAGCCCCTTTGGGTCCCCTCCCACTGTGGGAGCTTCTCTGTCCTCTCAATAAATCCTGCTTTCAAAAAACCCCAGCTGAACAAAAGCTAAAAAAACAAAGACTTCAGTGACCAACATGACAACTAGTACAGTCTTTGCAAAAATAGTTTGGGAAAGTCACTAGACAAATGGACTATTAAAGTCTTCAATGAACAACAAGCAAAAATATTAAATTATAGAACCAAGTAAGAATCAATTTCCAGAATTAGCACATTATAATATCCAATGGAACAAAATAAGCTGGCAGAAGTTGTCCCTGAGGAAACACAAATACTAGATTTACTTGGCAAACACTTTCAAACAAGCATGTTCAATCAGCAGCCTGCAGGCTTCAAGTGGCCTGGGACAGCTAATAATGTAGCCCCCAAAATCTTTTAACATCATGTGTTTTTTAGTGTTTACTTTCTTCATGACCCCATGTGTAGTTTCATTTCTGAAGTTCATAATCACACATTACTCATGACATCACTTTTTGGAAGCACATACATTTGTGAGCAGCTGTTTTCAATTATTAAGTAAGCAAAGAGCAAAGTTTAAACAAACAGTTCTGACAAGTACCTGAGAACTCACTAAGAATTGCAACCTTCCAGTAATCCAGACAATGATAGATTAGTTTTACAAAAGCAAGGTCAAGTTTCCTACTAGTTTTATATTGTTATCATTTTATAAGTTCTATAATAAAAAATAAAAACCATAAAAAGTCTTAAAATATGGACATATACTAACTATATTATGCAATTTATCTGCAGTTCAAGACAATTCCTCTTTACTTGATGCAGCCCAAAGAAGTCGAAATGTTACTTATGCAGCCCAGGGAAGCCCAAAGGTTGTACATCCCTGCTTTAAAACAATTGTCTTAAGTATGCTCAAATAACTAAAGGAAACCCTGGGCAAAGAACTAAAGAAAAATGGGAAAACAATGTATGAACAAAATGGAAACATCAATAAAGTAGTAGAAATTATAAAAAGGAGCCAAAGGCATTTTGAAACTGAAAAGTATAATAAATTAAGTGAAAAATATTAAATGAGCTCAATGGTAAATCTAAGAACAAATCTGAGTAGACATAAGAAAGATTCAGTGAACTTGAAGATAAGATAGTTGAAATTATCCTACCTGAGGAACAGAAAAAAATAATTTTAAAAAGTGAACAAACCTAGGGGACATGTAGAATATAGTCAAACAGACTGATATACCATGAGGTGGGCTCAGAAAGAGGAGAGGAGATTTTTGAAAGGCAAAAAAATTTTTTTTTGAAGAAATAACTGCAGAAAACTTCCCAAATGTGATGAAAGACATGAATCTGCATATCCAAGAAGAATAAATACAATAGGTTAAACCCAAAGAGATCCACACCAAGGCATTATAGTTAAACTACAAAAATCCAAAGACAAAGAAAGACTTGAAAGCAATGATAGAGAAGTGACACATCAACAATGAGGGCTCTTCAGTTAGATTAACAACTGATTTCTTAACAGAAACCATAGAGGCCAAAAGTCATTGAGATGACATTTAAAATACTGAGAGAGAAAAAAATCCCTTTGACTAAGAATAGTAAAACTGTCCAAAGATGAAGGAAAAATTAAGACATTCCCAGATAAACAAAAGCTGAAAGAATTTTTATCACTAAACTTACCCTAAAACAAATGCCACAGGACTCAGATTAAAATGAAAGAACACTAGATATTTACTCAAATACTTATAAAAACTGACAATGTCTATTAAAAGTAACTATATCAGCAAATATAAAAGCTGATATTAGTGTATTTTTGTTTGTGATTCTACTTTTTTTTTTTTTGAGTTGGAGTCTTACTCTGTCACCCAAGCTGGAGTGCAATGGCACACTAACGGCATTGTAACCTTGACCTGCTGGGCTCAGTTGATCCTTCCACTTCAGCCTTCCAAGTGGCTGGAACTACAGGTGCATGCCATCACACCTGGCTGTAATTCTACTTTTTATTTCTACATGATTTAAGAGACAAATGCATAAAATAATTATATTTTCTTGTTATTGGATACACAACAAACAAGAAGCAATTTGTAACATCAAAACTATAAAATGTTACCTCTATTGATATGCACAACTATGAATTTTCCAGAATAAACTTCTGCATAGCTAAACATCAAGCATATAAAAGTTTTGGGAGTTGTCTTAAGAGAGTCTTGCAATAGCATGGCTATATTTTGTCTTTTTAAAAGTGAGGTGGGGACCAAATGGAGGCTCAAATTTTACCTGTACAAGGACCACTTATCTACCTAATCCTGAATTATATTCTACATCTTTTAAAAAGTTTTTTAAAGTCTTCAAAATAAAATAAAATGGTAGATAAGCTGGAAAAGAGCAGTTTCCTCGTACTACTGAAGTTAACGTATTAATTCAAACTAGATGTTTTTAATTTAGAATATTACATGTAATCTCCACAATTACAAATATATAATGAAAAACCCACAGCTAACATTCACTCAAGGGTGAAAGACTGAGCATTTTTCCCCTAAGATCAGACCTCTCACCACTATTATTAAGAGTGTGCTGGAAGTTCTACCCAAAGATATCACAAAAAAAGAAATAAAGGTTGATTGAATGTCAGCAAGATGACTAATTAAAAGCATTTAGCACCCATCTCCATCACGAAGACAGCCAAAACAACAAATAATCAGCTGTAGTTTGTTGACAATAACTAAAGGATATTGCCAGAGTATATCAAAGGAGTAGCAGAAACACTGTAGAGCACATACACCCAGGATGACCACACAGAGAATACAAGGAAACACCTGGCATTCACCACCCTATCCCCCAGCCAGAAGCAATTTAGAGCCAAGAAATAATTTTTCCTGTGGGAAAAAAGTAAGAAAGAGGATCACAGTAGCCCCCATCAACACCTTCAAACCTACAGTCACCACTGGCTCTAAACCCAGCTGAGGGAGTGTTCTGGATTCCACACAGCTGTGTTCCCCAAGAGAAGAAACCAATAGGTTGCCTCACTCCCTGTAGCCTGCATTGCTTCTGTGATATCCCATCTGGAACCTGATCTATTTCTGGAGTGTGCCCTGCTCCAAATGCAAGTGGCCATGGCACCCTTCCATCATGAGACTTACTGGCTGCTAAACCACCCCTACTTGGCACGCTGCCATCCCTGATCTGCTGTCATGCTTTATCCTTTGGGGTCAAGTTGTGATGCAGCAGTTCCATTTATCCTTCCCAGACACCACTTCACCCTGTCCCCTCAGAGTCTGATCTAAGGCTGTGGATTAACTCCTCAGGACACAGATGCATAGGTACTGTCTGCCCTTCCTAGTCACCAATGCACCCTGTCTCCTGAGGGCCTGAGCTGAAGCTATGTACTACTTCCCAGGGAAATGGTGCCTTTTCGAAGCTGCTCCATCTACTCTTCCCAGTTGCTGCTTCACCCTACCCTAGGGAGCTGAGCTGAAGTTGCCCACTGCCTCTTGCAAAGTAGTGAAAGAAAAATAGTTACCTGGTGAAGCTAGAAATATCTTCCAGTTGCTGCTGTACTTTGCCCATCAGGGCCTGAGACAAAGTTGTGTCACCTGAGGAAATAGTTCCTTGGCAAAAGTACTCCATCTACCCCTCCTAGTCACTACTGCACCCTGTCTTCTGCAACTGAGCTAAGTGGCACCCTAAACCCAGGGAAGTGGTGCCTTCATTGTCTCCATGTCCCTAAGCTGAAGTAGTACCTTGCCCCCTAGGAAAACATTACTTCAGCTTCTCAAAGTAGTCATATCTTTCCAGAGCCTGAGTTGAAGCTGTGCCCTGAGTCCTAGGGAATGATGCCTTGGTCGCCAGAGCTGTCATGCCCCCAAACCCCACCAGTGTAAAAACATCAATGCAAGGACCAAAGTAACATGAAAGAGGAGGGAAATATGACACTAGTAAAGGAACACAATAACTCCAGTAACTGACCCCAAAGAAAGGAAAATTTAAGGATTTCCTGAAAATAAAATTAAAATATATTAAGGAAACCCAATGAGCCATAAGAGAATACAGACAGACAATTCAACAAGATCAGAAAAAGAGATTTATGAGTTGAATGTGAAATCTAACCGAGATAAATGTTATTTTTAAAAAACCAGAAATATTGGAGTTCAATAATTTAATAAATGAAATAAAAAATATAACAGAAAACTTCAATAGCAGAATAGATCAAGTAGAAGAAAGAATCTCTAAACTTAAGGATAAATCTTTTGGGCTGGGCATGGTGGCTCACGCCTATAATCTCAATACTTTGGGAGGCTGAAACACAAAGATTGCTTGAGCCCAGGAGTTCAAGACCAACCTAGGCAACAGAGTGAGACCTCACCTATACAAACAAAAAAAAAAACTGGCCAGATGTGGTGTGCACTTGTAGTCCCAGCTACTTGGGAGGCTGAAGTGGCAGAATCTCCTGAGCCCAGGAAGTCAAGGTTGTGGTGAGTTAAGATTGTGCCACTGCACTCCAGCCTGGGTGACAGACTAAGACACCAATTCAAAAAGAAAAAAAAAGGCGGGGTGGGGTGGGTAATACGTCTCTTGAAATTTCCCAGTCAGAGGAAATACAGAAAAAAGAATGAAACAGTACAGACAACCTATGGGACTTACAAATATCATTAAATGATCAACCATTCACATTATGGGAATTCCTGAAAACGAAGAGACAAAGATAGAAACAAAATGTCATTAAATGTTCATTTAATGAAACAAGTGTTGAAAGCTTGCCAAGTCTTAGAATAGATGTGGACATTGAGATATGTGAAGTTCAAAGGTCCCCAGAAATATTTAACTCAAAGAGGTTCTCACCAAGCCACACTATAATTAAACTGTCTAAATAAAGGAAAAAGATAGAATTTTAAAAGCAGCAAGAGAAAAGTGTCAAATCTCAAAAGGGAAATCCCTATTAGGCTACCTCTTTGGATTTTTCATCAAAAACCTACAGGCCAGGAGAGAATGGGATAGTATAATCAAAGTACTGAAAGAAAAAAAATATATTGTCAGTCAAAAATATTATATTTAGGCTGGGAGCAGTAGCTTGCACCTATAAACCCAGCACTTTGGGAGGCTGAAGCAAGAGGATTGCTTGAACCCAGGAGTTTAAAAACAATCTAGGCAACATAATGAGATCTCATCTCCAAAATAATTTTCAATATGGCCGGGTGCAGTGAGTCATGCCTGTAACTCCAGCTACTTGGGAGGCCAAGGTGGCAGGATCACCTGAGTCAAGGACGTCAAGGTTGTGATGAATCATGATCACAACACTGCACTCCAGCTGGAGCAACAGAATGAAACTTCAACTCAAAATTAAAAAAAAAAAAAAACTATATTCAGTAAAGCTGTATTCAGAAGTGAAGGAGAAATAAAGTCACAGCTAAGCAAAAGTTTATAGAATCAATCAACACTAGACTTTCCTTATGAGAAATGCTTTAAGGAGTTTTTCAAGTAGAAATGATACTACTAATATAAAAACATATGAAAGTACAAAATTCACTGATAAAGGTAAATATATAGTCAAGACTATAGTACCCAAGTACTGCTATGACTCTGCAAATCATAAATATGTCTAGTATGAAGGTTAAAAGTCAAAACAGTCAAACATAACAATAGCTACAAAAAGTTGTTAAGAACACATAAAACAAAACATGTAAGTTGTGACATCAAAAATATAAAGTGAAGGGAGGGTAAAAGTCTAGCAACTTGTATGTAACTAAGTGTATTTCAGTATAAAACAGTCTATTATAACTATAAGATGTTTTATACAAACCACATAGTAATCACAAAAAGAAACTATAGCAAATACACAAACAATAAAGTGAAAGGACTCAAAACCTAGCACTAAAGAAATTCACCAGTAAATATGCTCTTGACTTTAAGAAATATTGCCACACTGGGATTTCTTGGGAAGATGGTGGTGGAGCCAGCTGGACTAAGTGAGTCCTAGTGTGAGTGAGTGAGTACATAGAAAATTTTGTGAATGTGTCAGTGAGTAAGTGGATGTGAATCACTGATTGAGTAGACACTTGGGAACAAGTGGCCAGGGCTCTCCTGGCTAAGCAACTGGTGTCACAGATGCTCTACTTAGTCCTTAGTGCTTCCCAGGGCACAGAAGCCAAATGCCATTTTAAAAAAATTCACAAAGCCCTTCCCTGGAAGAACCTGCTAGGAGAGAATACCAACCGCAGGTTCTGCCACATCACTGAATGGACACTAGTAGCAAGGGCTGTGGAGAGAGTACAGTGAGGAAGCCCAAAGACAGAGATCTACTGGAGAAAATGAAAGAGGCACCCTGCCACCATCTTGAAAATTGAGAAGGAAAGTATTCTGACTTGTTCACCACAGAGTAACAGACCTGACCTGATCTCTGTGAACAGTGGATCAACTACTCAGGGGGTGATCATGACTCAGGGCGTCTATCCCAAAAGCACAAACTCCAGAGGGCCAGGACAAGTACTGAGTCTCAGGGATCCTACCCACTTCCCTGATTCAGTCAAGGGACAAAGGGTATGGCCAGAAAAGGATGAGGAAGATCTCCAAAGAGATCAGTGCTCCCATCCTCTGACTTACTCAACTCTCAAAACTGTAAGAGACAGCAAAGTTTCCCACCCACAGCTCTGTTTCAAAATAGAACAAATTCAGAGGCCTGGTCAGGGAAGAATAGAGGACTGAGCAAACATCAGAAGTGAAAGCCTCTCCCACTGCCACTGAATAACAGAACTAAAGAGAAAAGAAAGATATGTCACAAATGAGGAAAAATCGATGGAGGAACATAGGTAATTACCAGCATTACAAAGAGAAAATGCATGAAAAATCAGAGCTCAGAGCCCAAACAATGGAAGTCACCAACGACTGGCCCCAGAATACAACAGGGATTAAGGTATGGCTGGGAAGAGTGAATAAGACTCTTGAAAGACAAGATGCAACATTGAAAGAATGTGTTACAGAGATTTTGACCATAAAAAAATCTATCCAGGAAATAAATTAGAGGATGACAAGCATCCTCTAATTTAGGAAAGCAGAATTAATCAAGAAGAAGAAAGAAGCTCAGAACTTGAAGATCAAAACAGAATTAACCTGATCTACACAAGACATAGAAAGAAAACTCATAAAGAAAGAACAAAACCTCCAAGAGATGTGAAATTATATCAAGAGGCTGAACCTACTCCTGATGGGTATCCCAGAATTAGAAAGGAAAGCACCTGGGAGCAAGTATTCTAGGAAGTTATCCAAGAAAACTTTTCCCATCTCACCAGAGATGTGATCATCCAAACACAAGAGATATAGAGAACCTGTACAAGACATCAAATGAGAAGACCAACCCCTAGCCACATAAAATTCACCCACACAAAGAGGTACAAAAAAAAAAGTCCTAAAGGCAGCAAAAGAGAAAGGTCAAACTACCTACCAAGAAAAACCAATCAGAATACCAGCAGGCCAATTGGCAGAAACACTACAAGCTAGAAGAGACTGAAGTCCAATATTCAAAGTCCCCAAAGGTAAACAATTTCAACCAAGAATTTCATACCCAGTCAAGCTCAGCTTCATCAGCAATGAAGAATTAAAAATCCTTCCCAGACATACATCCCTAAGAGATTATACAACTTCCAGACCAGCTCTATAGGAGATGCTTAAAATGGTATTAAGCACAGGAAAAAGGAAAAAAAGAATGACCATGAAATTCCCAAGAGAATAGCAGAACACAGATTCAACAGAGAATACATCACAACTACAAACTTGAAAACACATACATATATTCCTAAAGTTAAAAGAAAACAAAGAGAAAACTTTATAAGAACCTCATGATGGAGATAAACAATCATATTTCAATAATCAGCCTGAATGAGAAGGGACTAAATGCACCACTAAAAAGACACAGATGAACAAACTGGATAAAAAACCATGACCCAATTATTTGCTGCATCAAGGAAACTCATCTCACCCCAAGGGATGCACACAGGCTCAAAGTTAGAGGATGGAAAAGGAGTTTCCAGGTGAATGGATCCCAAAAGAAAGCAGGAGTCATAATCTTAATATCAGACAAAGCAACCTTTATGTTATCAAAAATTTTAAAAGATATGGAAGAACACTACATAATGATAAAAGGTTCAATCCATCAACAAGAAATATCAATCCTAAACATATATGCACCCAACAGAGAAGCACCAGCATTTATAAAGCAACTACTAAGTAAACCAAAAAAAGATATTGCCTCTAACACTATTATAGCTGGGGATTTAAATACCCCACTAACAACTCTAGATAGATCATCAAGGCAAAAAAATCACAAAGAGATCCATGAACCTCAACTTGACACTCATTCAAATGGACTTAATAAATTCCTACAGAATACACCACCCAACAAACACAGAATATACACTCTACTCATCACCATATGGAAATACTCTAAGACTGATCACATCCTCTGCCATAAATCAAGCATAAACAAATTTCATAAGATAGAAATACTGTCATGAACCACAGTGGAATAAAACTAAATATCAACACCAACAAAATTCCCCAAAACATACAAAGACAGGGACACTAAATAGTATGATGCTGAACAATTACTGGGTCAGCACAGAAATCAAAACAGAAATTAAAAGATACCTGGAGACAAATGAAAAAGAAGAAACATCCTACCAAAACCACTGGTATGCCATGAAAACAGTTCTAGGAGGGGAATTTTTATCTCTATGAACACACTTCAAGAAAATGAAAAGATCACAAGTTAACAGCCTAACAAATCACTAAAGGGGTTGGAAAGACAAGACCACCAAAACCCTAACTTTAGCAGAAGAATCCAGATTACCAAAGTAAAAGCCCAAATACAGGACATAGCAAACAGACATATCATAGAAAAAAAGCAACAAAGCCAAAGCTAGTTCCCTGAAAGAATAAACAAGATTGATGGGGCCCTAGCCAGAATGACCAAGAAAAAGAGCCTAAATAAACACAATCAGAAATGCAAATGGTCAAATCACAACTGATACCAAAGAAATACAAAAGATTATCAGAGATTACTACACTCACCTGTATAAAAACAAACTTGATAACCTAAATGTAATGGAGGACTTTCTGACATCACACAACCTCTCCAGGTTGAAACAAGAAGACATTGAGACATTAAATAGTCAATAACAACCTAGGAAATTGACTCCATTATAAGAAAACTACCTACAAAAAAGTCCTGGATCCAATGACTTTCCAGCGGAATTCTACAAAATATATAAGGAAGAGCTGGAACCAATCCTACTGAAAGTATTCCAGGCAATTGAGAAAGATAGAATTTTCCCAAAATCATTTTACCAAGCTAACATCACACTGATACCTAAACTGGGTAAAGATCCAACAAAAAAAGAGAACTACAGGCCAATATCCCTAATGCACATAGATACAAAAATTCTCAATAAGATTCTACAAATTAGATTCAACAATACATCTCAAAAATCATCCACCGTGACCAAGTAAGCTTCATCCCCAGGACACACGGCTGGCTCAACATCCACAGGACCATAAATGTAATTAAATACATCAACAGATGTAAAAATTAGAACCACATGATTATATCATTAGATGCAGAAAAAGCTTTTGATAAAATCCAGTATCCCTTCTTGATAAAAACCCTCAAATGCCTAGTCATAGAATAAACATACCTCAAAATAGAAAGCACCATCTATGATAAACCCACAGTCACATATATTGCTAAACAGACAGAAAGTGGAAACATTTCCCCTGAAAATAGGAACAAGACAAGGCTTGCCCACTGTCACCCCTTTTGTTCAATATTGTGTTGGAAGTCCTAGCTAGAGCAATTAGACAAGAGAAAGAAATCAGGAAAAGAGAATGTTACATTATCCTTCTTTGCTGACGATATAATATTATACCTCAAAAACCCAAGAAAATCTGTTAAAAGCCTGCTTTCACTGATAAAGTTCTTCGGCAAAGTTTCAGGGTACAAAATAAACATGTAAAAGACAGTTGTATTCTTATGCCAACAACAAGCAGGCAGAGAACCAAATAAAAAGCCCAATTCCATTCACAATAGCCACAAAAATAAAAACATACACTGACCTCTTCCTAACCAGAGATGTGAGAGAACTTTACAATGAAAACTACAAAACATTGCTCAAAGAAATCCAAGAAGACGCAAACAAATGGAAAAATATTCCATGTTCATGGACAGGAAGAATCAACATTGTTAAGATATCCATCTTACCCAAGGCAATCTACAGATTCAATGCAATACCCACTAAATTACCAACATCATTATTCTCAGACCTGGAAATGACAATACAGAAATTCATACAGAAATATAAACAACTACAAAAAACCCGAACAATCCCCAGCAAAAGAAACAAAAGTGGAAGATACCACACTTCCAGACTTTAAACTTTACTATAAGGTTATGGTAGTCAAAACAGCCTGGTATTGGTACAAGAACAGGTACATAGACCAATGGAACAGGATAGAGATTCCGGAAGCAAAGCCTCAATTTCTCAGCCAACTCATCTTTGACAAAGCCACCAACAACCACCACTGGGGAGAGGAGAACCTAGTCAGTAAATGGTGCTGGGGAAACTGGCTGATCACATGCAGAAGATTGAAACAGGACCCCTACCTATTATCACACACAAAAGTCAACTCCAAATGGATCAGAGGCCTAAGCATAAAACCTCAAACTACAAGAACCTTAGAAAATGCAGGAGACACCCTTATGGAAATTGAAACTAGCAACCAATTTCTGATCAAAACTCCAAGCGCCCATGCCATAAGAGATAAATTAGACAAGTGGGACCTCATCAAACTGACAAGTTTCTGCAAAGCAAAAGAAGCTACCAAGACAGCAGGGAGACAGCACACAGAATGAGAAAAAAATATCTGCCAACTATACATCTGACAAAGGCCTAACATTCAGGATCTACAAGGAACTCAAAAGTGCTAAAAGTAAAAAAATAAACAGCCCCATTTAAAAGTGGGCAAAAGACATGAATAGACACTTCTTTAAAGAAGATATGGGCAGCCAACAGACACACAAAAAAGTGCTCAGCCTCACTAATCATCAGAGAAGTGCAAATCAAAACTACATTGAGATATCACCTAACCCCAGTAAGAATGGAGTTAGGTAAAGGATAAAACAAACAACAGTTACTGGCAAGGATGCAGAGAAAAAGGAACACTTCTATACTGCTGGTGAGAATGCAAATTAGTGCATCCTCTTTGGGAAAAAGTGTGGCATTTTCTAAAAGAACTAGACATTGACTTTCCATATGACCCAGCAATCCCACTTCTGGGAATATACCAGGGGAACTCAAATCACTCTACCTAAAAGATACCTGCACATGCATGTTTATTGCAGCTCTATTCACAATAGCAAAAACATGGAATCAACTGTGTTGCTCATTGAAATTGGACTGGATTTAAAAAATGTGGTACGTACACACAATGGAATATTATGCAGCCTTAAAGAAGGAAAAACATATAGACTTTGCAGCAACTTGGATGGATTTAGAGTCGATCATACTCAGTGATCTATCACAGAAACAAAAAGTACTATATGTTCTCACTCATAAGTGGACCCTGAACATTTACCATACATAATACTGTAAGAAAGGGATTAGCAGTAGCAGGATACTGCTAAGGTAGGTGGCAGAGGAACACAACATCAATAAGGGTACCTGATCTCAAACCAGGCAAAGTGGAACCAAAGGGAGGCCCAAGTTAGGTACACAAGTATACCTAATCCAGAATTGTACCCCACATCTTTGAAATAATTTTTTTAAAAAAAGAAATATTGCCAAAATATTTTTCACAGTGATGGTACCACTTCCATCCCCACCAACAATGTGTGAGTGTCCAGTTGATCCATATTCTTACCAATACTTGATATTGTCAGTCTTTTTATTTTAACCATTCTACCGGATATCTAATAAGAGCTTGTTGAGGTTTCAATTTTATGTTTCCCTGATGATTTGTGATGTTGAGCATTTTTCATGTACTCATTGGTTATTTGTGTATCTTATATAAGTTCTGCTCAAATATTTTTTACCAATTAAAACTGGGCTATCTTCATATTGAATTGTACAAAACTTTATATTTTGGATACAAGCCCTCTACTGGATGTATACTTTGCATATATTTTTCTCTTAGTCTTTTGCTTGCCTTTCGTGTTCTTAAATATGTCTTTTGAAAGCAAAAACATTTCATCTTGATGCAGTCCAATTTATCAATACTTTTCTTTTAGGTTCATTATTTTAACAACATGTTTAAGAAATCTTTACCTAATGCAAAGTTACAAAGATTTTATCCAATGCTTTCTTCAAAAAGTTTAAAATTTTTAACTCTTATATTTAGGGATATAATCCATTTCAGGTTAATTTTTGGCATAGAAATAGTCAAATGTGAGATTCCTTTGTTCCCATGTACAGATATCCAGTTGTTCTAACTAAGTATGTCTTTTGCCCATTGAATTGCCATGATACTTTTTTTTCAAATTAATTGGCCATATAATTCTCACAGCATTTGAAGCAGACGAAGAACTGCTATTGTATTTGGGTTTTCACCAAACTACTCAATATCGCAAATTGATTAAAAAAGCTTTCACCATTCTTGTCAATATACCTAAATTTCAAAATTGATTGTCTTTAACGAATAAGATGTTGTGTTGATCTTAAGTAAAGGAACATATTGGGCCTCATAATTCTTCTCTGATTTTTACTATTGAATGTATATCCTCAAAATTAGGATTTATAAAATAATTTTTATTTAGTAAACAATTACTAAATTGAAATAACTACAATATGACTTTTCTAATTTTTCTGTATTCCAGTAATTTTCAAATAAATCCTCTTTTGTGCTTTAAAAAAGAAAATCATCAAATCAAGAATATAAGAGAAAAAGAAAGGAACAAAGGACCTACAAAACAACAAAATGGCATGGCAGTAGTAAGTCCTTACCTGTCAATAATTAAGTAATTTTGACTAGGTGCAGGGCTCAAACCTGTAATCCCAAGCAGTATGGAGGGCCAAGGGAGGAGGACCGCTTGAGTCCTAGAGTTTGAGACCAGCCTGGGCAACATTGCGAGACCTTGTCTCTCTCTATTAAAAAAAAATTTTTTTTAATTAGCTGGGTATAGTACCACTTGTAGTCCCAGTTATTTGGGAGACTGAGGCAGAAGGATACCTGAGCCCAGGAAGTCAAGGTTGCAGTGAGCTGTGATCAAACCTTTGCACTCCAGCCTGGATGACAGAGAAAGACCTAACCTCAAATAATAATAATAACAATAACAACAACAACAACTGGTAATCAAAAGAGAGCAAGGTAGCTATACTTATGTCAGATAAAATAAACTTCAAGTCAAAAACTGAAGGGACAACAAAGGTCCTTATTTAATGATAAAGGGCTCAATTCATCAGAAGGTAGAACAATTATAAAAATATATGCACCCAACACCAAGCACCTAATTTAACAAGCAAATATTAATGGACATAAAGGGAGAAATAGCTAGCAATACAATAATAGTAGGGGACTTCAATACCATGTATTTAACAATGGACAGATCAACAAGAGAGAAAATTAATAAAGAAATATGGGAATTAAAATGTACTTTTGAAAAAATGGACCCAACAGATATATGCAAAACTTTCTGTCCAACACACATTCTTTTATAGTACACATAGAACATCTTCCAGTTTAGACCATATGGTAAACCACAAAACAAGTCTTAAATATTTTTTAAAATTATTAGCATATCAAGTATTATTTGTGACCACAATAATATAAAACTAAAAACCAACGACCTTCATAAACTGTACAAATACATGAAAATTAAACATGCTCCTGAAAAACCAATAGGTCAATGAAGAAATTAAAATATAAAATTAAAAAATTTTAGAGATAAATGAAAATAGAAACAAACATAGCAAAGCCTATGGGATATAGCAGAAGCAGTAATCAGAAGAAAGTTTGCATTTTTAAAAATGGCTACATGAAAAAAAGAAGAAAGCTCACAAACAAACAACCTGATGTTGAAGCTCAAATAAGTAGAAAAACAAGAAAAAAACTAAACTCAATATCAGTAGAAAGAAAGGAATAATAAACATCAGAGCAAGAATAAATGAAATAGAGAATTAAAATCATACAAAGGACCAACAAAATGAACAGTTAGCTTCTGCTTCTTCTTTTTTTTTTTTTTAATTGAGTCGGAGTCTCATGCTGTCGTCCAGACTGGAGTGCAGTGGCCGCTTCCGGCCACCGCAGCCTTGACCTGCTGGGCTCCAGCGATCCTTCCGCCTCAGCCTTCCAAGTAGCCAGAATTACAGGCATGTGCTACCACGCCCGGCTGATTTTTTGATTTATTGTAAAGAAGAGGTCTCGCTATCCAGGCGGGTCTCAAACCCACGGGCTCAGGCAATCCACTCACCTCAGCCTCCCAAAGGCGTGGGATTACAGGCTGAGCCACCGAGCCTGGCTGAACAGTTGGTTTTTGAAGAAGATAGATAAAATTGGCAAGCCATAGTCAGACTAAGAAAAGAAGGAAAACCCAAATAAATAAAATCAGAGGTGAATAAGGAGACATTACAACTAATAACATAGAAATACAGAAAATCGTAAGAGACTATTTTAAATAACTGTATGACAATAAATCCAAAAAACTAGAATAAACTCCTGGACACACATAACCTACCAATATTAGATCATGAAGGAATAAAAAATATGAACAAACCATAAATGTATAACAAGAATGAGGCAGTGATAAAACAACTCCAGTTAAAGAAAAGTCCAGTACCTAATGGCTTCCCAGCCAAATTATTCCAAATATTTAAAGAACGTATACTAATTCACCTCAAACTATCTTCCAAAATTATAGAGGAGTGAATACTTCTATACTCCTTCTATAAGGCCAGTACCACCCTAATACCAAAAACAGACAAAGACATAACAAAAAAGTAAAATACAATCCAATATCCCTGATACACATAGATGTAAAAATTCTCAGCAAAATAAAAGCAAACCAAATTTAACAGCGCATTAAAAAGATCAGTCACCCTGTTCAAGTGGGATTCACCCCAGGGATGCAAATTTAAAAACCTGATACATCACATTAACAAAATGAAGGACAAAAAAAAGATGGTAATTTAAATAGATGAAGAAAAAGCATTTGGGAAAATTCAACACCAATAAATAAATTATACAGAGGAGGAATGTACCTCAGCACAATAAAGCCCATCTATAACAAAGCTACAACAAACGTAGTAAAAATATGGGAAACAAACATGGGAAAAAAGTTGAAAACTTTTTCTCAAAGATCTGGATGCCCACTTTTGTCATGTCTATTCGACATAGTACTGGAAATTCTGGCCAGAGCAATTAAGCAAGAATTTTTTAAAATGGCATTTGAATTGGGAAGAAGAAAGTCAAATTGTCCCTGTTTACAGATGATATGGTCATATATTTGAAATCTAAAGACTGCACCAGAACTGGTGGAAATAACAAACACATTCAGTAAATTTTCAGAATACAAAATCAATATACAAAAGTCAGTAGTTTTTCTATAGGCTAATCGTGAACTACCTATAAAGAAATCAAGAGGGAAATACCATTTACAATAGCTACACAAAAAGCAGATCCTTAGAAATAAATTTAACCAAAGAAATGAAATATCTCTATACTGAAAGCTATAAAACATTGTTAAAAGAAATAAAAGAGAACACAAATACAGAAAAAGACATTCCATATTCATGGATTGGACAATGTCAAAATGTCCACACTACCTAAAGCAATCTACGGAGTCAATGAAATCGCTATAAAAATTCCAATAATGTTTTTTACAAAAATAGAAAAAATTCTAAAATCTATAAGGGACAACAAAAGACCTTGAATAGCCAAAGCAATCTTGTCGAAAATAACATAGCTGGATATATCACATTTCCTGACTTAAAAATATACTACAAAGCTATAATGCCCAAAACAGCTTAGTACTGGCATAAAAATAGCACATAGACCAATGGAACAGAATAGAGATTCGAGAAACAAATCCACACATCTACAGTCATCTGATTTTGGACAAAGATGCCAAGGGCACACACACTGGGGAAACAGTCTCTTCAATAAACGGTGGTGGGAAAATTTATTATCCACATGCAGAAAACTGAAACTAGACCTTATCTCTCTAACCATATACAAAAATCAACCAAAATGCATTGAAGACTTAAATTTAAAACTCAAAACTATCAAACTACAAAAAGAAAACATAGGGCGAATGCTCCATGGCACTGCTTTGAGCAATAATTTTTTGGATAAAACCCCAAAGACATAGCCAACCAAGGCGAAAAATAGACAAAGAAGGTCACATCAAATTAAAAATCTTCTGCACAATGAAAGAAACAACAGAGTGAAGAAACAACCACAGAATGGAAGAAAATATTTGAAAACTATACATCTGACAAGGAGTTAATATCCTGAATATGTAAGCAATTCAAATAACTCAATAACAAAAACAACAAAAATAATCCAATTAATAAATCAGTGAAACCTGAATAGACATTTTTTTCAAAATAAGACATACAAATAGGTGTGCCATATATCAACAGGTATATGAAAAAATGTTCAACATCACTATTCATCATACTGTATATTTCAAAATAGCTAGAGAGAATTCTGAATGTTCTCACCACAAAGAAATGATATATGTATGAGGTGATAAATATGCTAGTTACCATGATTTGATTAATATACAATGTATACAGGTACTGAAACATCACACTATATCTTATAAATCTGTATAATTATGTCAGTTAAAAATAAAATATAACTTTAAAAAATAAAAAGAAAAGAAGTCACCAAAGCAGAAAAAAGAAACAAGAAAGCTACTAAAGTTAATTTAAAAAAAATTCTCATACAAATTCTTGTTTCAGGCACAAGATCTGCACACATTTAAAAAGTTGCATTTCTATACCTTGGCAATAAACAATTCAAAACTAAAATTAAGAAAACAATTTCATTTTCAATAGAATCTAAATAAATAAAATACCTAGAGATAAATTTAACCAAGAAGGAGAAAGACTTGTGCACTGAAAACTACAAAGCTTTGCTAAAAGAAATTAAAGACATAAATAAATAAATATCTCATGTTAATGGATTGGAAAACATAATATTATTAAAATGTCTTTACTGTCTAAATTGATCTACATATTTAATAAAATTCCTACCAAAATTTGAATAACTTTTGTTTTGCAGAAATTGAAAAGTCCATCCTCAAATTTATATGAAATTATAGAGCCCTGCATAGTCAAGACAATCTTGAAAAAGAATAATGTTGGAAGACTTGGACTTCCCAATTTTAAATTTACTACAAAATTAGTACTCAAACCAGTCTGGTACTAACATAAGAAAAGATGTATAGGCCAAGGGATTCGAATTGAGAGTCCAGAAAAAAACCCATACAATCAAAGGCTGATTGCTTTTAACATAGGTATCAAGATGGTTTAATGAGGGGGAAAATAGTCTTTTCAGCAAATGATGCTGGGACTACTAGATTTCCAAACACACACCCCAAAATAAAATTGAACCCATACCTCACACCTTATATAAAAATTAACACAAAAATGAATCAATGACCTAAATATAAGCACTAGTAACATAAAATTATTAGAAGACAATATGGGGTAAATATTCATCACCTTGGATTTGGCAATGGGTTCTTAGATATTACCTGAAAAAGCAAGAACAACAGTCAAAAAATAGATGAATTGGATTCCAAAATTAAAAACTTTTTTGCTTCAGAGGATGTAATTAAACAAGTGAAAAGAAAACATACAGAAGAAAATATGTGCAATCATATATCTGGTAAGGGTATGATATCCACGATATATGAAGAACTCCTAGAACTCAACAACCAAAAAACAAAAATTCTGTTAAAAAATGGGCAAAGGACTTTAATAAAAATATCTCCAAAGATGATATGCAAACAGCCAATAAGCACATGAATATGCTCAATGTTATTAGTCGTTAGGGAAATGCATATCAAAACCACAATAACACTCCATATCTATTAATATGGCTAAAATAATTTTTGAAGGTTAAATAACAAGCGTTGATAAGGTTGCGAATAAATTGGACCCCTCATACATTGCTGTTGAGGATGTAAAATGCTGCAGTCTTTAGAAAAATGGTTTGGCAGTTATTCAAAAGTTAAATAGATGATTACCACATGACCCAGCAATTCCACTCTTTACCCAAAAGAATGAAAAACAGAAACTCAAACAGATACTTTACGCAAATTTTCATTGCAGTATTATTCACAATAGCTATTAGGGGAGAGCACCCAAGTCCATCAAGAGATAAATGGATAAATGAAACAGGATATATATACTTAAAATAGTAACCAGCCATTTAAAGGAATGAAGCTCTGATACATGTTACCAAATGGATGAACCTTGAAAACATTATGCTAAATGAAAGAAGCCAGACACAAAGGGACAAATTATGTGATTTAATTTATATGAAATATATTGAATAGGAAAATTCATAGAGACAAAAAGTAGACTAAAAATTACCATGAGTTGCAAGGAGAAAGAATGAGTAGCTATTATTTAATAGGTAGAGTGTCTAAGTTAATAAAAAGCTTTGGTAATAGATAGAGATGATTTTGATAGTGTACAACATTGCTAATGTAATTAGTACCTCTAAATTGTACACTTAAAGTGATAAACATGACAAATTTTATTTACATATATTTTTATCAAAATAAAAATAATCTAAATATTTAATAGTATTTAAAAGTAGTTATATGGTTAAATGAAAAACAATATGCACAACTATAAATATAGTTCTAATTCATTAATTTATATAGAAAATTGGATGGAAAGATATCAAGATGCTTGAATTGGTTAGCTCTGGATGGTAAGATAAAAATAGGGTGGTTTTTTTTGTTATACCTTGCATTAGTTTCCATCATCTTTTCACAGTGAATATATGTTGATAACATATGTTTAATACATGTTAAACAGAAAAGAATCGAGTTATTTTACAAAAAATAGAGAAAATCTTTAAGGCTCTTGTTATAATGAAGAGAATAACTGCAGACCAAATGAGAGTTGTTTTCAAATATCTGAAGGATTGTTCTGGAGGGGAAAAAATCAGAAAAAAAAAAAATTGTGCCACCTCAAACTGGGATGAGTGAAATGTATGTAGAAACAGTTCTGGCTTTATGTGAAGGGGAACGCTTCCAACAGAGTTAACAAAGCCTGTCCATGGGTGTTCTTTCAATACATTTAGCAAATATTTAATGAGCTCCTTTGATATGTCAGGCACTATTAGAAGTATTGGGATTATAACATTGATCAATACATGCAAGATGCTGTTCTCATGAGGCACACATTCTGGGTGAGGAGAGGCAGGCAAAAAGCTAGTACAAACAAAGATAAATACCATAATTCCAGATTGCAGAAAGTGCTGTGAAAAAATAAAGCAGAGTTGCTGTAATAGAGAATAATTGACTTGCTTGCAATTTAAAGTGATATTTCTGAGGTGGTGACATTTGAACTGAAATATGAATAGTAAGACAAAATCAAAGACATATGAAGATCAAAGGCAAGAGTATTTTAGGCAAAGACAATAGCAAATTCAAGGGTACTTAGGTGACCACAGCTTGGCAATGTTCAAGAGGCAGTAAAACCAGAGTGGCAAGCACCTAAGTGAGTAGTAATGTGGTTAGAGGTTAAGTTGGAGAAGTAGGCAGGAGTCCAGCAAGACAGGTTTAGTGGAAATAGGAAGCCCTTGGAGCATTTTAAGCAAGAAAATGATACAATAAAATTTACATTTAGAAACAACATTCTTACTACCTGTGAAAGGTAAATGGGGGTGAAGAGAGGGCAGCAAGAGCAGAAGCAAGATGAGTCAAGAAACTGTTGCAAGACAGATTATAACATTGATCAGTACATGCAAGATGCTGTTCTCATGAGGCACACATTCTGGGTGAGGAGAGGCAGGCAAAAAGCTAGTACAAACAAAGATAAATACCATAATTCCAGATTGCAGAAAGTGCTGTGAAAAAATAAAGCAGAGTTTTGGGAGGCCGAGGTGAGAGGGTTGCCTGAGCCTTTGGGTTCGTGAACAGTTCGGGCAATTTGGCGAGACCTCGGTCTCTACAATAAATCAAAAATAAGGCAGGCCTGGTAGTGCACGCCTGTAGTTCCAGCTACTCGGAAGGCTGAGGTGGAAGGATCGCTGGAGTCCAGTAGGTCGACGCTGGGGTGACCATGAGCATGCCACTGCACTCCAACCTGGGCAACAGAGTGAGACCAATAATATACAAGAGAGGTGACATTGCATAGTGATAGTGGCTGCAGTGATGATGGAAAGAAGGTAATCAGGATATGTTTTAGAGGCAGAATCAATAGGAATTTTATATGTATTGGAAGGGTGAAGAAAAGAGAAAAATTAAGGCCAACTCTAGGTCTTTGACTTGAACAACTAGTTAGTGGGTACTATTTCAAAAGAATGTAATTTCCATGAGGAAGGAAATCTTTGTTTTGTTTCACTGTTGTATCCCAAGTGCCTAGATTAGTAGGTAGCACAAATTAGAAACTTACTGGATGATTTTATTGAATATCAAATCTGATGGAATTAAAAGTTCTATTTGAGCATGTTAAGTTAGAGTCCTATTAAATATACCAGTTTAGATGCTGACTAGCTACATTTCCAGAGCTCTAGTTAGATGTCAAGCCTAGAGATACAAATTTTTGATTCATCAGCAAATAGGTAACACTGAAGACATGGAACTGGTTGAGATTACTTAAAACGATGATATAGATTAAAAAGACAACAGGCTCCAAGAACAAGACTTGGAACATTCTAAAAGTTAGAGAACAAGTAAAGGAGCAGGGGCCATCAAAAGAGATGAGGAGGCTGTATTTATTATACTCGTAGATGACACAGGTGTGTCTGGTATTATAAAAGCCAAGAAAAGAAACCCTTGGAGAAAAGAGAGTGCAGTTGAGAAGAGTCAAGTACAGCAAGGAGGAGGAAATGTCTGCAGCTGTTGACAACAAAGCAGTCATCAGTGGACCTAGACAAGAACAGTATCAGGGAAGATGGCAATTGAAGTAAAGATAGTAGTAGCTGCTTCACTTGAGTATGTTCTTTTGAGCGTTTAGGCAGTTTCTTAAAACAAATTGGCAGGATAACTTTTAAGATTATGATGAGAGGATATAATAGGAAATAGTGTGACACCACTATGAAGACTATGAAGCATGTAGAAGCAGCAAAGACTTGCATCTTTGTGTCAGTAATGTGCAACATTAGACGGTGAGGGCAGTAGCTGGCTCATACTGGCGAATAAGGGCCAATTACCACTAAATTTCCAAGCCAGTTGTTAAACACAGCCACCATTAAAAGCAAATTTTATAAACTTGCAATTAAATAAATATATAGTATTAAAAACAAAGGTAATGAATACTTACAAATGATAACTGCCTAATTGTTTTACTATATTTAGCATTATCTATGCCCTTGAGGTCATTAATCTCAAGAATATTAAATGAAGATTAAACTTAAATATGTAATGCATGCCATTACAGTTTGAATACATTTTTTAAACTGAGGAAGTATTTTTTTTTCAGCATCCAAGAACTACTATGTGATTCAACAAATAAGTTATTCATATTACTGATGGCTGATTGAAGTATTGACATAAGTCTTTGTTGTTTTGTTTTTGTCTTATTCATTCAGCTAAAGGAAAATATCAACCAATGTTCATTTTGGAACTAATTCAGTCATCAGTTGCAACTGGAGATTGATTATGAACATGAAAGTTTGGCAAAACTCAATGAAAGCATTCTGCAAAAATCAATAAATGCGATTTGCAATAAACAGTATATTTTACCATTATTTGCAAATTGCTCATTGCACGTTTTTTCAGTAAAATTTACAAAAAACTTGTTTTCATATGCATATTTAAATATATATATGCATATATATACACCCAAACTTTTTTTTGATGGAGCCAGTTGTTAAATATTTGCAAGTATACCACTGCCTCCTATTCGAAAGCAGCGTAGACCCAGAATTCAATTCATGCCTTTAGATATTAGAATTTAGCTGATTCAAATGGAATGGCAAAAGAACTAGAGATGGGAAGTTGGAAAAGTGCATATTATATAACTGTTTGGGAAGTTTAAGCATAAAGGGAGTAGTAGTTAGTGGTGGATTTGGGGTCAAAGAAGAGTTTTTTAAAAGAAAGTAGATATGAGAATATATTTATATGCCAATAGAAATTATCCACTAGACCAGAGAAAATTTGATAATAATGGAGAAAGAGCAACAGTATTTTTGAGAAGGTAGAATGAGATAGGAGTAAAAGCATAAATGGAACGAAAATACACTTATTAGAATGGCTAAAATCCAGAACACTGACAACACTAAATGCTGGTGAGGATGTAGAACAACAGGAACACTCATTCACTGCTAGTGGGAATGCAAAAAAGTATGGCCACTTTGGGAGAGAGTTTAGCAGTTTCTTACAAAACTAAACATATTCTTACTATATGATCCAGCTACTGTCCTCCTTGGCATACACCCTGTGGAGATGAAAACTTATACCTACACAAAAACTTACAAATGGGTGTGTGTAGCAGCTTTATAATTGCCCAAACTTAAAAGCAACTGGATGTTCTTCAGTAGGTGAATGAATGAACTGTTGCACCTCCAGACAATGGAATATCATTCAGCACTAGAAAGAAACAATCTACCAACCAAAAAAAAAACATAGAGGAAACTTAAATGTATATTGCTAAGTGAAAGAAGCCAATCTGAGGCTATATAGCATTCTAAAAAAGGCAAAACCATGGACACAGTAAAAGTATCACAATAGTTGCTAGGAAGCTTTGGGGAGAGTGGAAAGATAACTAAGCAGAGCAAAGAGAATTAGGGCAGTGAAAATGCTCTGTATGATACCATCATGATGAATACAGTCATTATAGATGTCTAAACCCATAAAATGAACTCTAATGTAAACTATGAACTCTGAGCAATAATAATGTGTCAGTGTAGGTGCATCAGTTATCACAAATGTACCTCTCTGGTGGGGATGTTGATAATGGAGGAGGCTGTGTATGTGTGGGGGGAGGGGCACATAGGACTCTCCATACATTTCTCTCAATTTTGCTAGGAACCAGAAACAGTTTTAAAAAAAAAAGCCATAATTTTTTTTTTTTTAATTCCCATTGTAGGGAAACTGGGGAGACAGGTCACATATTTGTTAGAAGGTGGGAGTGGGAGTGGCATAATGGCAAGATTACCATTAAGCTCCATTTTAAAGTCTGAGAGGCTAAGCTTTGGTGATGGGAAACATAAAAACCACTTAGCCCTTATAAATTGGGTACATTTTAACTATAGCTATCCCTAAAAACACTCTGAAGTTAGTGTCTCTGATTTTTAAGGTGCTTTTTTTCATTGTAAATGTTTAGTGACCATTTTGCATGCTTTACATTTTGCAGAAAATAGAAAAATAACCAGCCACCTTTTCTTTGGCTAATTTTCCTTTATTGAGACTTTCAATACTCAAAAATGAGAATTGTCTCACTCTAGCTCTCGCTCTCACTCTTGCTCATCACATCGCTCAGCACATCACTGATGCTGTCTAGTTGAAGAGAACACCTCTGGTAAGAAAGTTTTTAAAATGTCTTACTTGTTACACCAATAAGAGTTGTAATGGCCAGATCCTGGAACAGAAACTGGTAATTTGAAAGGCTGTTTGTCTCCTGAAAATGAAAAGAAAAGCATACCAAAAGCTTTATGACCTTCTGGGTAAAATTTAACATCAATTGCATTTATTTGCTTACTTTATTTTTCAAGTAAATCACCAAGAGATGCTGTGGTCGGGGTTTATTTGAGTTGGTGAGTGATAGTGTTGGTGAAAGTACTCAAAGCCAAGCCTGTGAAACCCTCTCTAATCAGGGGGGCCTCTCTTGCATGCTTTCTGGGCTGGGTCTTTTGTGCACCAGTGTTACTTTGTTGAGAAGGACATCTCTATTAGATTTATCTATGCTCTCTTTTCTACTTGTTGATGGAAAATTTGGTGTTTAGCCTGGCACAATAAAATAATGTATCCCTAATAGTAGCAAGTGACAAATGTGTGGTACTCATACCTTAATGATACTGATGTAAAATGAAAAGAACTAAATCCTCTATTTGCATTTTTTGCATGTTTTTAGATAAAATGTTAGAAATTTCTAAAAAAGCACCTTCACTCTCTTAAGGAAAAAAGTGTTCCCATCTTACTGATTTCAAGAAATAGACTTCCTTGCTTCCCATTCCTTAGGGGAAAGGAAATAACATTCAATGTTTACTTCTATTTATTAGTATAATTTTGGGATTCCAAAATAGGGCTACGTTTCCATAGACAATCTATTCTTCTCTAGTCCACTCATCAGTGAGTGTAAAAAGATAGAGGTAATCTGAAAGCTAAAACCTTTAACCCAGGAGAAAGAAGGCAATATATAAAGATGAATCTAGATATCTCCAATATAAATGAGATTCTCTTTCCTGGTTTAAGTTAATAAAATAAGCTCACATGTTGAATTCACAGACAGTAGATGTGTGTTTTCTCCTTTTATATCTTGTTAAATGATAAAGGCCATTACAAGTTCTATGTATTTGTCATGGTATGATATGCTAATTTTTAAATCCCTACACTCAGGAAACCAGTGATATGCTAGCTTGAACTAGCATTTGACAGTCAATTGCTAAATTTTCAAAAATGTTGTGAGTTGGTTGTTAGACACAGCTAAAATAAAAACTTAAATTATATAAATGCACCAATAGCAAGCTAATAAATTCTCAGAGTTCAGCACTTTCTAATTATTTTCCTACGTTTTACTGTTATCTATGCTCTTGAGGCTATTTACAAGTCTTGCATCTACCTGGTAGTACATCTCTTCCGCACTTCATGTAGTATGATATCAGGCAGATAGCTTGAAACTGGTTATGGTAGGAGGATTTACACCACCAAAATTGGCAAACATTAATATTTAGGACTTACTTTCCAGGGAGAGTCAATTATGAAACATTTACCAGCACCTCAGTGCAGGGAGTCATCTCTTTAATGAGTGGTATACTAAAGTAGAGTCACACTGGAACTAAGAGGGAGACCTGGTTCAAGCAGGTGAAAGCAACGAGAGAAAAGGTGATATATTTAGTTCTACTCCTTAGCTATCGCTAGATTAAAAGTTTCTCTGCTAGAGAGTTAACAACTTTTCTTGTGTAAGTTTGCCTATTTCAGACTTACTTTTTAAATCCTTCAGGATTTTTAGAGGGACTGCTGTTGCTTGGACTACCTATTCATACTCTTTCTTTAAAAGATTTTGAGAGTGCACCACCACTCATTTTAGTTTTCACTAAAAGGCTAAGTCCCAAGTCATACCCAGTAGAGCAGCAGAACACCAACATACTGAATCATGCTGTACAGGGCCATGTACTTAAACATGCAAAATGAAGTAACAAGAGCTGCACGTCCTTCTCTGTGAAGAAAAAGAAATGAAAAAGGAATGAAAATGAAGGCAATGAAAATAAATGAGGTCAGTTATTCTGTAATATTTAACTGAGCTCAGGAGAAAAAATTAGAAGTCTGATCACACAATTGTTCATCTGAAAAATTGGACAACGTTGGGCCATTGGGAACTGGTTGTCAGGAGCTAAATGACTAGATTTTCAGGGAAGACTAACTCCAAGCCAAGGTCCACAGGCCTTGATCTGGCAATGGAGCCCACGTTTACAATTACTCTTGTCCTTTCTGTGAGCATGACTTCAGCTGCTGAACTCAGAGAACCTAAGAGCTATTCCCAGGTTTCATACCTACTCACTTATGTGATTTGGAAGGCCATTTCCCTTGTTTCAGTTTCTTCATCTGTGAACCAGGGGATTTAAATAAGGTTGCAGGTTTGGGGTTATTTTCATGCAGGTGCTTCAAGGAGTTGGGCACACATGATTCACATTTCATGTTGGCAGACCTAACTTTTTCTAAAACTAGACTAAAGCAATATGCACACTCAAGTGAGTCATATATCAAATTTAAATAGACTGGAAGCTATGAGCATGTTCACTTTGTGTAATTGCTGATTGACTTTGAGTAAATAATACACATTTAAAGCATAAAGTAGATGACATATGAAATGCTATTTTTATCTGTTTCATTTGGGAAAAAATAGAGTTTAAATCATACTTTGAAATTTAAATTATACTTTTATACTTTAAGTTGAAACTGAGTTTAAACTTGTGGTCATAATTATTTCCTGGGGTTTGAAAACCTGATCCTCAAACTAGAATTTCTGTATCAGGATTTTGTCCCTGCCATTTATTCTAGTCAGAAGGTAGTTCTCCTCCTTTCCCACCTCCTTAGAGATATTTTCCTATGCCCCCCATCTGCAGCAGCCAATTCCCCCTTTCCAGCCATCTTACTAATTTCCACCCTTTCCATTTCCTTGACAGACTCTATCAATATTAGTAAATATTGTCTTTATTTAACTCCTTTAGTTTCTGGCACTAAGTGCTTACTCAATAAATATTTGTCAAATGCATGAATAAAAAATGTGGAGTAGCTACCCAAATCACTATTTTCATATGGTGGAAAGAGTATAACATTTGTGGATAAGCACACTTAAACAAAAATCAATTCTAAAACAATAATCAACGTCATATGGATGTATGAGCTTGGGCATATCAGTTAAATTCTCTGAACCTCAATTTCTTTGTAAAAAAAAAAAAAAAAAGGCATTCCCACATATTCAGGCTGTTTTGAAGTATAAGACAATGGGTTTTATAGTACCTTTTAAACTAAAAACACATACTCATTTTAATAACTGAGAGCAGCCACCATGCTAGCTATCTTTATAATTCAAATAAAATGCAGCAGAAGTGCATATTCTGGGTGGAAAAAAATAAAGCACTTACTAATTTTAGTGGGAACAGCAAAGATCAATAAAGATTTTGGAAACTGGGATAAAATGGTACCCTCAAGAAATCATAAAGAGGCAAGAGGGAGGGAGGTAAGTGGATTTCTCTGAATCCCCCATTATAAAGCATCTAAGGAGATACATTTGAAAAAATAAGAGGATAATTGCTACTTTCAAAGCAGTAACAAGTTCCAGATTCCAATATTCTAAAAATAGCCTAATCAGTAAACTAGTTGGAAATGCCACTGCTCCCCCCATGTTATTTTTAACTCCTGGTAAGTCCATTTGACATGAGAGTGTTTGAGTGCATTTTTTCACAAAGCATCCTCCCCATCCAGGGACACAAAAATTCCCTGGTCTTTTCTAGGCAGAACAATGTGATCTGCACCTAAAAGTCAAGAAAGAGAAAACAATGTTTGGGGAAGCGCCTACTTACTTGATCAGATGAGGTACACACTCGATGTTTGGAGTTTTGGAAGTGAAAGGTGAGGCCACAGATGCCTCCTGCTCTGATAAAGAGATGCCTACATGAGCCATTTTCAAAGCCTGAAAGCAAAGGATTAGCTTACTCCCCACATAGACTCACATACATCTCTACTTAGGCCTCACAAGAAAAAGCCAGTTAAGCTGGCCACAAGGTGGCTTGTGGGCTGAAACATCAGCCAGGAGATGACCACACTTTACCCTGCCCATTAGAAAAAGATGGCATTGGGACACCTAGCCAGAGAAGTGGGAACACCAGAACCAAAGTCTACCTCATTTAGCCTACATTGACCATTGAGTCATTGTGTAGCTTTGGTCAAAAGCCTCCCAAAACCTCAGCATCAGTTGATCCATCAAGAGGAATGGAAATGGTGTATATCCCAGGAGCTACTCTCTCTAAAGGGCTCCAGGTAAGTATAATTGAATGTGGGTTATGGTCATATACACTGGCAGTTACTTACCCCACAGTCATTGGCTCCATCACCACACATACCTACAAAGTAACTAAAAAGGAAGCATGTCAATTGTAGAGGAAATAAAAGCTATTTTACTAGTTAATTTTCCTAATTAAAAATTCAGGAGTAGAAATCATGTTCATATAACTCAGTGACAAAAGTGGAAAAGGCTTCTGATATTCCACGGGCACATTACTTAGGGTTTTAACTTATTATTTATTTTAAGGGAATCTCTCTAAGAGTCTGGTATGACTGAAAGTAAAGTGTGACTTGGCGGTTTATGCAATGGACTTGGAAGCCAGGCCATCATTCTCGACTCTGAGTGTTTCATGTAGACACTGCACTTCACTCTATAGGGGGCAGCTTCTTCAGCTGCAACACAGAAGTGCTCACAATTATATGAAGTGAACATGGCATAGTGGAGAGGGCACAAGATTTGAAACCAGAAGATCTAGATTTGACCAGGTCATCTTACCAGTTGACTATTAATTTTTCCCCTACAATGTGTTTTGAGTATTAAATACAGTGCTATATGGAAAAGTCTAAAAATATAAAACATAAGTCTAAAATTATAGGCAAGTAAAAGCTGTTGGTGCTGTTAATAATAACACGAGAAGAAATCAACCCTGTCTACAGTCACTCAACTCAAAAATGCTGTGCCAGGTTCAGAAGTTAAAGAAATAAAATACATCCCTTCTTCCAGATGGCTTTTGAGGTTGGATGAATAGTGTTTTCTTGAATTGGAGTATGGAGAGGAATATGAATAGCCAGTTTTATAAAATATAAGCGTTCTGACAACATTTACAGAATATGCTGTACTTTTCTTCTACACTACTATATGGAGGTAGCTAATTTGCTCTCTAGGTTTTCAACCACACTGAGAAGACAGGGCTTTCTGAATTGAGAAGTTTGCCTGATTTGACTGAATCAAATGAGTAGAAGGATGGAGTAAGAGTGAGTAGGAGTAGAAATCATGTTGATATAACCCAGTGACAAAAGTGGAAAGGCTTCTGATATTCCACGGGGTTCTATTAACAGGAAACGAAAGGTCACAAATGATGGGAATTTTATTTGGACTGCCCATTCTGTCTAGAAATGGAGATCTTTTGTGTTAAAACGTAATTTTTTTTCTGATTCAAGATGGAAAGGATGCTTTGGAATAAGAATATTTTAACATTTTGGAAGTTACAAGAATCCTTTGTCATATAAATCTTCCTATACCATAATTGTGATGATAGCTTATAAAAATAAAGTCTAAATTCTCATTGTTCCTCAGGAACTGGGCTCAAACTACATTTCCAGTCTTATTTCTCCCCATACCTTTTCATGACCCTTATGTTCTAGTCCAGTGGTTCTCAACATTGGATGCAAAATTAACTTATATGAGAAGCTATGAAAAATTACTACTTTCTAAGCTCCATATGGACATTTAATCACAATCTCTGGATGGTGGGGTTCTGCTATGGCTATTGTTTTCAAAGCTTCCCAAATTTTTATCATAGCCCGAGTAAGAACTACTGCTCTCATGCCAAACTAAGTAACCCCCTGTACCTCTTACACTCCCCCTGACTGTTATGCCTCCATGCAGTTCACACCACCTGAGTTGTCAAAGAACCTACTCCAGTTTCTGAAATTCTTCCACCAGACTGGATTTCTGCCCAGGAGACATTCTTGCAAAGATGGTCCCATTGATCAGTATCTGTAAGGAACCCAGAAGGGATATTTTTTATCTTGTTAGCTAGTCATATATGAAATAATTGATAATACTCAGAACACTGACTGGGTCATAATACCCATGAACGAGGGGGGAATATGTCTTCATTAACTCTTCCTTTGGAATTTAAGACAGACATTGAGATTTGGGCTACTAGATGAGTGACCAATAGAAACCAAAATTCATGAAAGTTTACTGCTTAATAAAAATATTATGCAAAAGTATACCTAGGAATATATTTAATAAAGGAAGTGAAAGATTTCTACAAGGAGAACTACAAAACCCTGAAGAAAGCAATTGTAGAGGGCACAAACAAATAAAAAAAAAAAATTCCATGTGCATGGATTGGAAGAATCAACACTGTTAAAATGACCATCTTACCCAAAGTAACTACAGATTCAATGTAATCTCTATCAAACTGCCAACTTTATTTTTCACAGATTAGAAAAAACAATCCTCGAATTCATATGAAACCAAAAAAGAGCAAGAAAAAAACAAATCAATCCTAAGAGGGGGGAAAAAAAACCCTGAAGACATCACATTACCTGACTTCAAATTATACTATAAAGCTATAGTAACCAAAACAGTATGGTACTGGTACAAGTGCAGACACATGGACCAATGGAACAGAACAGAGAATCCAGAAATAGACCCAAATACCTACGACTAACTGACCTTAGATAAAGTAGTCAGAAACATACACTGGGGAAACGACACCCTATTCAACAAATGGGTGAAAAATTGGATTACTACATACAGAAAAATGAAACTTGATCCCTATTTCTCACCATATACAAAAATTAGCTCAAGATGAATTAGAAAGACTTAAATGTCAGACATGAAACCGTAAGAATCCTAGAAGAAAACCTAGGAAAAACTATTCTGGATATTAGCCTAGGCAAATAATTTGTGGCTAAGATTCCAAAAGCAAATGCAACAAAAACAAAAATAAACAAATGGGACTTAATTAAACTAAAAAGTTTCTTCACAGCAGAAGAAATAACAGAAAAAATAGGGAACCTACAGAATGGGAGAAGACATTTGTAACTATACATCTGACAAAGGATTGATATCCAAAATCTGCAAAGAACTCAACAAATTGGCAAGATAAAAGTAGACCAATGACGGGAACAGCCATCTCTCAAAAGAAGATATACAAATGGCCAACAAACATATGGAAAAATGCTCAACATCACTCATAATCAGAGAAATACAAATTTAAACCACAATGAGATACCACTTTACACCAGGCAGAATGTGGTGTAGATGCTGTAAAATTTTAAAATGATAAATGCTGGCACAGATGCAGTTAAAAGAGAACTCATATACAGTTGGTGGGAGTGGAAATTAGACAACCTCTATGAAAATTGGTATGGAGATTTCTCTAAGAACTAAAAGTAGATTTACTATTTGAGCCAACAATCCCACTACTTGCTATCTACCCAAAGGAACAAAGGTCATTTATATTTAAAAAAAAAAAAAAAATGCCTACACTCATAGTTTTACTGCAGCACAATTCTCAATTGCAAAAATATGAAATTAACCGAAGTGCCCATCAACTGATCAGTGGATAATGAAAATGTGGTACACACACACACTGTGGAATACTATTAACTCAAGATGAATTAAAGACTTAAAGACACAGGATTTGGAAGAGGTAGAATGGGAAGGGAGGTAGAGATGAAAAAATCACCTATTGAGCACAACATGTATAGGTAAGGGTGGAGGGTATACTTAAAGCCCAAACTTCTTTGCCACTATACAATGCATCCATGTAACCAAAAGTAATTTGTACCCTCTAAAGTTTTTAAGATAAAAAAAATTATGAAAATGAGAATTTACAGGAATTTAGCTCAGCTTCCATGGGAAATGTTGTCCTGAAAATTCTTGAGCTTAATGGAACCTTGAACCAGTGGAGAGAAAAATTGCAAAATAGCAAGAGACAAACCAAAGCTTGATTCTCTTCAGTACAAGGTCATCTATTAAAAACTTAATGGGCTTCCCTTATTCTTGACCTACCTTCCTGTATAATTGCAGGATTTCCATTATACGGTGAGCCCCTTTACCATGGCTATATATGACAGCCACTCAAAAGCAATCTTTGTATTTTGAGAAATCACTGACACTTCAGTCCTATGAATAGTGGAAAATTTACTAATCAAGTTTATTTATTTCAAATCTAGTAGGAAATGAGACAATAGTAACCTCTGCAAATATATCCACCTCTCTCATGATATGTAGAACTGAGTATATCTTCCCTATTTAGAGGTTTAAAATAATTTAGGACCATGCTCTGCAAGTGATATCATCAATATTTTTACAGGGAGATTGTTATGCTCTTAGAATTTACCTTTGGCAGTAGGCTGCTGAAATGTTGATTTATAACATGAAAGGATTTTCCACTTAGGGCAAAATGGTAACTTCCTTCTCTGCCACTATCAGAGACTTCTTCTCTGATGTTAATATAATTGTCCTGTAAAGCAAGACACAGTTGTTTTAGACTCTTCCACTTGATGGAGTGGTCAGGATCACAGGCATATCTAAGAAAAGATAATGAAGACAGACCAGGATCTCTCTTTAAAAGTCACTCTGATTCCTCAGAGAAGCACTTTATCTTTGCTGGATCAATCTTTGCACATCACAGCCACTAGTGAATAGGAGGATAACACTTACTCATGTCCTGTTTTCATCCTGATTTGATCTTGGTGAGTCCCAGCGAAGAGCACATTTCACACATTTCAAGTGTAAAATACAAAAGCACTGCAGCTTAACAAATTTCTCCCTGAAGTGAGAACTTACTATTTTTTTCTTAGAAAATTAATATTGTTCTACAAGGACACAATGGAGATAGAATACTGACAAGACTGGAGATAACTGAATAAAACTTTTTTTCCCACCCTGAAGACATAGTCTGATTTTCCAATGCACACAGCGGTTTTCCTCCCAAGGACTAAATCCCCTTTGAACCCAATGGGGTGACTGACAAGCAAGGAAAAAATGAAAAATTAGATTCAGCTTTACTTACTATATTCTTTCTCATACAGTGCCAGCAACTTTTTTTAAGTTTAAAAGAATGGACTATTTCCAGCACACAGGAAAGCACTGTACCTTCAAGCTCAGTGGAAATGGTATAAGAAACTGATATAATTGAGTTCGTTGAACAGCATGTGTGTTAGACATTTGGAGAAGTATGTTAACTCTAGGTCAAATCTGCTCAGTCACCAACACTGTGATTAGGAAATATGTGGAAGGTCTGTGTTCAGGTATACCTGATTTCCATATGTAATGTGTTTCTTCTCTTCGGCTAATTTCCAAGATATAGATGCTGATGAGGACCCAGTGGTTTCATCTGCCTCAATGAGAATGACTTTCTGACTTTCAGAAACCATCCCAGATTTTCTGGCAACTGTTATTGCAGTCTGAAGATTGTCACCTAGATGAATGGAAGAGTATCTCAAGAGGTTTGAAGAGATAGAACCAATTTAAACAAAAGCTGGAAAACCAGTGTAAAAAGTTTCAGTCCTTATTTTAGGTATGAAGAGAAATAATCTCTAAGGTCTTTTTCAACCTTGACCTTGTGTGATTCCATGATCCTTTTTCTGGTTCTTGCTGCTTTACATCAGGTTACTTCATGACCCACCAGTGTATTTTTGCCAGAGAGTGGGGGGAAAAATTAAGAAAGCAAAATTCAAATCTATTTTTCTCATTTGTTAGAAACTTTACAAATGTTTAAGAAAACTACTGATTTAAGAGAGTATTAGGTGGTTCTACTTCGAGTCTAAATGGAGTAAGCCTACTACAGTCTCTCTCTCACTGATTACAGTCAGAAACTCTGAACAAAAGCAAAAAGCAACTAGCCAAGAACTTTGAAAGGTTAAAAAAAAAAAAAAGCTGGTAGTTTGTGAAAGAGAGTCAAATTTGGAGAGGCAATCTACAAGGATATGAGTTTCTTGGCTTTTTTTTCCTCTTTCTTCTCACATGTTTGACCTGAGTGTGGGCCTGAGTACTAGAGCTATTCTGGAATTTAAAACTACAAGGAAAACCCAGTCTTTCTGGCCAGAAAAACCAGGAAAAATGTCCTTGTAAGCTAGAGAGTATGAGGGGGAATCCTGGAAAGGAAAGAGCTGGACAGGACACTAGTCTTACAATTATATAAGTCCCGGAATCACCTCAGTGCTGTTGGTCTATGGAGCAGACCCAAAGAGACGCAACTAAAGCCACAAAAATTGAACTGTGGTATAAATTACCTCCCATTTGTGAGAGTAACCCCTGGATGGAGCAGACCCAAACAGCATAGCAAAACATG
The DNA here is from genome assembly GCF_000164805.1 of Carlito syrichta. Classification (NCBI taxonomy): domain Eukaryota; kingdom Metazoa; phylum Chordata; class Mammalia; order Primates; family Tarsiidae; genus Carlito; species Carlito syrichta. The sequence continues at coordinate 349,381 of NW_007258824.1, forward strand.
TAATAGCTAAACTAATGTTGAAAACACCACCTACAACAGGCAAAATAGACTTTATGGTTGACTGCTTGTTTAAAAAAAAAAAAAAAGCTCAACATTTTCCAGAGAACTTTTACAAAATCTAAAGTCTCACAACATAATATTCAAAATTCTCAACATATGAAAAACCTGAAAAGTCTGGCCCATTCACAAGGGAAAAAAAATCAACAGTTTCCAATCCCTAGATGACTCAGATGTTGGAATTATAAGATAATGGTTTTAAGGCAGATATTGTAAGCCTCCTTTGTGTGGTAAATGTTAATATCCTTGAAATAAATGGAGACATAGATGTTCTCAACAAAGAAATATAAACTGTAAAAAATGGATACTTTAGAATTCAAAGTTATACTATCTGAAATTTTTAAAAAGTCAATGGATGTGCTCAATAGAAGAATAGAGATGGCAGGATCAATAGAAATTATGCAACCTGAAGAATAGAGACAATTCTTTTTTAAATAACCAGATTCAAGGATATCAAAAGGACTCATATTCATGTCATTATAGTCCAATAAAGAGAAGAAAAAGAAATAGGAACAGGAAAAAAAAAAACTGAAGAAATAATAGCAGATAATTTCCTAAATATGGTAAAAGATTTAGAGATTCCAGAAGATAAGTGGACTCCAAATAAGATAAGTTTGGTAAGACTCACAACCAGACATGTAATAATCAATCTACTAAAAATCAAAGATTTTTAAAAAACAGTTAAAGAAAAACATATTATATTTAAGGAACCAGTAATTCAAATTACTACAGATTTTTCATCAGAAAACATGGAAGCAAGAAGAGAGTGGAACATCTTTAAAGCACTGAGAGAAAAGAACTGTCAATTCTGACTCCTATAACTAGAGAAGATACGAAGGCTAGAGAAATATCCTTCAAGAATAAAGGATAAATAAAGATATTCTCAGATGAAGGAAAACTAAGACAATGATCTGGGTAAATATAAACTTTTAACTTTATTCATTTATGTTCTTTAACCCTTGACTGTTGAAAGTGAAGACTATAGCATTGTCTGGTGGAGGATTTTCTATGTGTATCATATTTACCCAGATATGACAATAATTACAGAAAAAGAGAAGGCAAGACACATTTCTGGTTACAAATCCTCTTGAAATGAGGGTAGGTATATATATTGTGGTTCCCAGAGCAACCAGTAAAAAATAAATAATATAACATCTGGATGTCTATCTCCAACACAGCTTCTCCCAGGTTTCTACCAAAATTCATATAAGGATCCTCAAAACAGCTGAAGTGGTGGGAAGTAGCTGCTTTCCCTGAGGTTGGAAGAATATAGGGATCCCTGAGGGCTCAGAGGCTTCCTCCACATGTCTTGGCAGGGCACTCGCAGCCTGTCTGCTTTGTGTGATGCAGGCCCATTTTGCCATCTATCACCTGTGAGAAATCTGCTGTTTAGGATATACTGCCCAGGCCTGAGATTCAATCATGTGACAAAGAAATGTATCAAACTATTGAAGAAATCCCAGAAGCTGAATAGAAAAAGATCAGGCAGAACAGTCAGAACATGACTGGTGAAATAAAGAAGCTGCTAGAGACAGAGAGAAACCTGTCTCATTGAAAAGAATGAGAGCACTGCTGGGCACAGTGGCTCACGCCTGTAATCCCAGCACTTTGGGCGGCCGAGACAAGAGGATTGCCTGAGGGGTTCGAGACCAGCTGGAGCAACCTCATCTCTACAATAAATCAAAAAGTCAGCTGGGCATGGTGGCACATGCCTATGGTTCCAGCTACTTTGAAGGCTGAGGTGGAAGGACCGCCTGAGCCCAAGCAGGTTGAGACTGCCGTGGCTGTGAGCGTGCTACTGCACTCCAGCCTGGGTAACAGAGTGAGACTCCTACTCAACTTAAAAAAAAAAAAAAGAAAAAGAAGAATGAGAGCACTTACAAAAACTCAAATGCAGCATCAAACAAACCAAAAAAGCACTTTTTAGAGCCCCTCCCTACTCCAAACATAACTTAAGAACTTAAACAATTCAATGAGCCTTTTTGAGACCTGAGACTGTGGTATGGACAAACGAGGTGCAAAAGAAAAAAATAAAATCTTAAAGCACAAAGCAACATTATAACAATAAGACAATCACAAGAAAAAAGATAAAGGAATGAAAGAATAGATCCAAGGAGAATGTCATGTAAATAATACAAATTGCAGAAGGAAAAAGAAAGAACAAAGGCAAAAATTAAATAAACAATAGAGGAAATTTTTCTGAAAGGGATGAAGATTAAAAGTGCTATGTTCTAGACTAAATTAATGAAAAAATGACAAACTTGTAGATAAACATTTCTAAACGCCAAAGTTAAATTTAAAGGATTATGTGCAGAAAGAACAAGTTACCCACAAGGAACTGGCACTGAATTGTAATGTGCAATACTAGAAGCCAGAAGGCAAAGGAATATAGCACCTACATACAGATCTATAAGAAAAAAGAGTTTGAATTCAGGAATCCGATATCTAAATAAGACATCACTCACTTGTCAGGCAAAGAAAGATATTCCAGGGTATGTAAGAAATCAGAGCAGTTCACTCCTTCATTCCACTCAAGGACAATACTTGAGAAAAAAATTGTAAACAAGCAATGAGAGAAACAGTGCAGACATTTCAAAATGAGAAAAGAAAAAGTAAAGAGGAGGGTGGAGAATGATGAACTCTTACATGCCCACAAATCGTAAAGGATAGATTATGACAATGAATAATATCAGTGTTAAAAATTTTTTAAACAGAAGGATCATAGTGTAAGGAAAATTCTAATAAGTAGTAAGGTATCTCAGCAACATCTAAAAGTATGACTGGGGGACTACAAAGGAAGAAAGTAATAGTATCACAAGAGTCTCTTGGATTGTAGGGGCTAGAATGGGTGGATGAAGAAGTACAGAGGAAAAAGTCAAATTATTCTAGAGTTCCCAACTGTAGAATTGAGTTTAGGAGAAGTGGGGGCAGAATTACATTGATGGGGAAATAGTGTGTCTTACTGACACAAATAATGGAGTTAAAAGCATCTATGAGAGCAGAGAAAAAAGAAAGGCAACAGACACTCAAAAATACGCATATGAATTCATTCACCTCTAACTTGTTTCCCAATTAAAAATTACAGCATCAGTGTGAAACTTGATTAATAAAATCACACTTAGTTTCAATAAGAAATTTCACACATTTCTTTTGCAGGATCCCATTTCATTGCTCTCTTGTTTGTATGACTTAGAATTTAGGATTAGAAGAAGAGAGGACGCCATTTTTTTTTTTGTCTCTAAAATAATAGATGTTTATTATTGATGGGCCTTCGGTGTATTGCATAGTCATATTGACTAAGGATTCTTGTTCTTTCTACCAATGTTTGTTGGTAAAAATAATCCTCTTTGCCTGGTTCATATCTTCTTGTCATTCAGGTCTTATTTCAAATGTCACCTCACAAAGAATCTTCTTTGAACCTGCTCATCTAAAGATGGTCAGACACATTTTACCACAGCATCCTATTTTAGGTATCACAAAACTTATACTATTTGATTGCTTTTTTCTCATTCCACTGGAATGGAGATTCAGTGAAAGCAGTAATTTTGCCTTTTGATTGCCCATCTCCTGCACTTAGAATGGTGTCTGGTCCATACTGCATAGTCAAAAACATTTGCTAAATGAGTGAACCCCTGTCTATTTCCACATCAAATTCTTACTGTTTTCACTGTATACTTTGTTCTATACCTGTGATCATTACAGTTCTTATCCGGGCTGAGATGAGCTCTTCCAAGACAGGTTTCGTCTCTTCCTTCAATCGATTCTCCAATATCAGCAATCCCAGAAATATCAGGTCTGATTCTACCTTCTCTCTGAAAATATACATATGATAGAACAGAAATAGCATATTATAACTTTCTTCTAGGAAGTATAACAAAAAGACAAAGATTCCTTTCTGAGTGGTTCTACACATTCATTCAGGCACCATTCCTTAAACACTGATTATGGGCCAGGAATAGTCTACAAAGAAGACAGGAGAGGACACAATGAATGTAAAGACACTTAACTCCGACTAACCAAGAAGTACTTATTAAGCAAAAGTTTTACTTTAACCTTTGTAGAAAATGAGCTTGAAAACTGTCTCTTGCATCTGTTGTGGCTAGCCTGATGTTCATCATCTCACCTGTTAGCAACAAAGAAGAGTCCTAATTCTGGTATAAAACATCATGAAAAATAAGGGAAGCAGAAGAAAAATAAAATAAATGCCAATTTCTTCAGAAACCAAGGCTAGAATCAATACCATTTTAACCATAAAAGGTATGAGGTCATAATCTCAACAAAAAGGCCTCCTTATTAAGGCCAAGTTCTTCTCTCTCTTTCTTCCTCAGCAGGTAGCAATGCTCTTCTGCATAAGGTGAAAATGTTTCTGCAAGTAAGTGAAGCCTCCAAAGCTCCTAATCACCAAAATAACATTTTCAGGAACATTCTACAGGACCAAGTTCAGGGGAGTACACTTGGGATCAGAAATTCAAAGATTCTTCCATGATTCATTTATCTTAGATGCAGACACAAAAACATGACACCAGCACTGTCTAGTCGGGCTGAAATACAGATGAAAGCAGTGCCCACTCAAGCCCATGCCTTGTTTGCATCAGAGAGGAGAGTGCAATCATTTCTGTGTGGAGTGATTGGAGAAGCCTTCCTGGAGGAGGTGATACTGAACTGGTCTTTGAAGGATAACTTAGTTCATATCCGATTGAGGTCTTCCCACCTTTTTTGTGGTATTTGTACTCGGGCCTCAGGTTTTAGATATTTTTGGAGATGATATGACATGAGCCAACTACAAGCAGCAGATTAGGCCAAGAAAATGGTTTCAGGATCAAGGCTGAGTCTCACATCAGTCAGAGTCATGAACTAGAGTTGGCAGTGTACTCAGGAAACTGCTGATACCTCGGCTGGAGCAGCAGGAAGTGGACACAGTTTGAACTACTCAGAGCGGGCTTGGGAGGAAGGCATTTCCCACTCTCTGAACCTGGCATTTAAGTCTATGATCTTTCTAGCTTCATCCATCACTAAGTTCCTAATTCCCAGCCACGCTGAACTCATGCACCATGGTTATGCTGTGTATTTAGCTACCTCTAGACATTTGCACTAGGCTGCTATAAAAGACTTCCTTATTTCATAGAAAAGGTTATAAGTTCCCCATCATCTGCTACAGAAATCTTTCCTATATTTTGAGCCTCAATTCTCATGTTACCTCCCCCATGTAGACTTCCTCAGATAGAAATAATTGCCCCATTGGTGTATAACTTATATATAAGCTTAACTTACATTTTATTTGTCCATATATCATTAATTTTCGCTTTCTGGTCCATTATTCTATCTCAACTGCTTGAGGGCAAGCCTACCTTCTTCAGTGCTGAGTTCAACTACAACCATGTGGTCCCAATACACAGGACGTGCTCAGCAAATGTATGCCTAGCTGATCTGCTCGGATACTATTTTTTGCCAGGCAACCTAGGAATATTCATTTCCTCTTTCAGAAATTCTACTGCTAGTGAGTTCAAGGAACAGCACTGAGGAAAAGGAGAAGAGGATATGCAGAGACTATAGTAGCCCCTAACTCCAGAAATCTCACAATCAACTAGGAGATAAAAATTACACAGGACCACCTCAGTTATATGAAAGGCTGAAAAAAAAGTATTATGACAGATGTACAAATCAGAGTCCCAGGGAATCAGAGGGGAGGATGCAAACATTTCTGTGTGGAGTGATTGGAGAAGTCTTCCTAGAGGAGGTGATATTTGAATGATAACTTAGTTTATACCTGACTGAGATTTTCCAATCTTTCTTGTGGTACTTGTACTTGGGCCTCAGGTTTTAGATATTTTTGGAGATGATATGACATGAGTCAACTACAAGCACCAGATTAGGCCAAGAAAATGGCTGCAGGATCCAACATCTGTCATAGCCTAAGTCCTACCTTGGCACTAGTATTTCCAGTTTCTCTGGCTTATGTTCTGTCTAGGGTTCAAGGCACAGTAATCAGGTGACTGGTCTAATCTCAGTTCTACCACTACTCTGCTGTGTGACCATGAGTAAATTGTTTTTTTTGTCTAGTAGTCTAGTTACTTCTTGAATTTCCAAAGTCTCTGCTAGTTGTAACATTCTTTTCGTGAGTATTCAACTTCAGCCCAGAAATAAAAAGGAATAATTCCTTGAGGGGCCACAAGCTCTGCAACCTGAAGCATGCTATCTTTTCCTGCTTTCTACACAGATATTAAATTTCCTCCTGAAATATCTAAAAATAATAAAGAGAGATGAGTGAAAGACAAAGGAAGCATTGTCATCCCTGTGATTACACTTCATGTTATTAAAATTCATGTGACTTTTAAAGGATGAAATATGTATAAAGTGGGCCAATAACCCTAAAGGAGATTATATTAGTGCTAGAAGCACTCTGAGTAAGCGCACACACACACACACACACACACACACACACACACACACACACACACAAGCAAGCAAGAATGTGTCGTCATAATCAGGAATTAGTAAAAGATAGGTAAGTTAATTTAGTTATGCATATGCATAATGGTGATATGTCTCTAAGGCAGGAGAGGCAAATTGATGACTTGAGGTCAAATCTTACTAGTGAACTTACTATTTGTGTTTAGACTGTACCAGATTTTGAAAAGTTTGAACTTCAGTACAATTGACCAGGACCTATGTACCACAGCCTCCATCATTCTCTATTGTTCATGTGTCCCTACAGTGAGAGCTTTGCTACAGGCACAAGTCTCAAAACCATGAGTTTGCAATGTGTACATATGCAAATATTTTATTATAATAATCAGAAGCATCAGCACAGTAGCCAGAATCTTGCTATATCCCTGGCAGCAGACTCTCAGGAAACTTTTATTCCCAGTTCTGCTGCATCCCTTTCAAGGACCCAATCTTCCTCTTCTTCAAAATGTGGCATCTCAAAGTTTATTTTTAGCTCTCTAACTTGAGTGACCTAGAACTGAGTTGATCAAATTACAACAAATATCCAGAGTTGTTAGTAGCCAAAGTTTCAGGGGTTACATTAAGCTGGATTCAGGGAGAGTGGCTTGGTAAGCCCAGGGATCTGACACAATGTTCCACGTCCCCCTCTGGACTTCACTTTGCCCATTCACAATGTGAGAGGGTTGGGTCATGGTAGCCATTATCAGCCAAGGCCAGTACTGCCTCTAGGGAACATCGTGGCAATTTTTTGGCATCTAAGATTTTCTGCAATGACCAATGCACAATGAAGAATTATCCTGCATTCTATAGACCTTTGGAATATTTTACTGGACATTAGTGAATGCTAAAAACTGACTGTACTTTCCTACACAATTTTAGGCTTATATTATTTATATTATACCATTATTGTGCTATAAAGCATACTGTACTATTATGATATATGTAATATTACTGTATCATAGTAAACAATTATAAAATTGCTTATTATACTTCCCCAGCTCTGTTTTACATATAAACACAAAGTGTTTTTCACACTTCCTATATTCTATTGAACTTTGTGGGAATGTAACTCCCTATGTAAATCGAGAGGAGATTGTACTGTTTTCTTCAGAGTTTTACGAAGAGTTGTTAACCATTTCACAGTCTAGACAAAAAAAAAAATTTCCTCATGGTCACACAGCACAGTAGTGGTAGGGCTGAGATTAGACCAATCTCTTGATTATTGTGTCTTGAGCCCTAGACAGACCATAAGCCGGTGACACTGGAAGTACGAGTACCAAGGTAGGACTTAGGCTATGGCAGATGTCTGATCCTGCAGCCATTTTCTTGGTCTAATCTGGTGCTTGTGGTTGACTCATGTCACATCATCTCCAAAAATATCTAAAACCTGGCAGCAACTCAGAGACTGAAACCTCAGTATCTGAGACTGCAATGTACAACACATCTGCATCAGTCTGCATTTGTGGCTATTGCAGCCTCAATGATTTTATACGCAGGTACAAGCAACTTATACTGCATTTTGCTTTAGTAGAGTCAGTAGATTATTTACCGAACTATAACTTTTATAATACATGATATTTTTGCTTTAATTTTACTATATGAGGGCATTATATCTATTTTTTACAAAGAATATATGTAGAATGTTATGAATAATACTATTATATAGCATACTCATATAAAAGGAAATATTAGAAAATATAGTTATAAAAAAGAGTCCTGAGTCTGATAAGGTTGAAAACAAATGTGTTAGAGCCTTCAAATTTAAAATGAGCATTTATTATCTTCACAGCAGTGTAACCAGTAATGACCAACATAGACTATTGGAAATAATGTTGAAGATGAAGTAAACATGATAGCCTAAAAGCCAGTGGAATTTTTTTTTAACCACCACAAATAAAGTTGAACTCATTAATATAGCAGTCCATTTCAGCTGTTAAGCATCTGAATTTTAATCCATACATATCAAACTTTCTCTATTTGGCACTTAAGAAGTCTTTCTTGCTTTTTGCAAATATTACCTAAATGCAATAGTCTAAGCAATATGAATTTGCTTCATTAAGCTATGTATTTCCTATCAATAATTTTTTCAGGCATATGTCACATTTCATAATTTCCAACCAATTCACCAACTATAATTTTTAAAAATGGGGTTATGACCACAATTTCAAACTTTGAAACACTGGTTATATTCATATGTCTGTTTTCACAAAGCTGTAAAATCACATCATATTTTACATTTTATACAGCTGTTTCCCATAAAATCTCCCAGTCAGTGTTCACACTGTGTGATTTAGGCAGGGCAGGAGTGACTATATTCTGCTTTATCAATATTCAGAGACCTTTTATGCACACAAATTCAGCAAGCTATGTTTTGTGTCCACCACCCAGAACTCTCGAGTCCTATCCTAGTCTAATGCATCTCCCACACGATAAATTGTATCTTGCCATCAAATCATTCTGCTTTATCAAAATCCTCCCATTTACCTCGTCAAAGCAGCATTGTGGTGGTCATCTTTCAACATCTTGTAAGCCAGTGCTATGACCCGAAAGCCCTGTGTTGTGTAAATCTGAAGTTCACTAACAAAACTCGTTGGTACTGTTTAGAAAATAACACAGGATTAGTATACAACATTTACTAAGCTAGTACTGGCAAAGAAATTATTTACAAACATCCACCTCTTGCCCAAGAAAAAAACACCTCTATAAAGATATGCAAATAAGTCAATGGAAACTATAAAAATAACTGCATTGTCAGGGTTGACCTCCTGGGATTTAATACAATTGAAATGAGAAAGAGCATTAAAAAAAAGGGAATGAGTAGAATATTTTTTTGCAGTTTAACCAACAAACACTTATTAAGAGTCTATTATGTGACAGGTATTAGGCATGCAGAGATTAAACTTCAAGCTCTGCTCTAAGAACTTCTGTCTAATTGAATAATAGCTAGCAAATTAACAATACAATCAAATAAGATGACTGCTATGAACCAGGGGGTTACAGCTTGCTGTGGAAGGTATTCAGTGGTGCAAATACCAGACTGAGAGGAAGTGGTTAGGTGAAGAAAAAGGATTTTTTGAGCCAGACATGGTGATTCATGCTGTAATCCCAGCACTTTGGGAGACCAGGGTAACTTGGCAAGATCTCTTCTCTACAGTGAATCCAAAAAAAAAAAAGGAAAAAGGATTTTTGGTTGAGGGAGCATCATGTGCTTAGGCATGGAGGCATGAGAGAGCAAGTCTTGAATAGTTGACTCAGCTCAAGAAAAGCCCAAGATGTGAGGACAAGAGTGATAAGGCATCTGGAGGGGTCAGATTATAAAAGCTTTATATATGATCCTAAAGAAATTTGCGGTTACACTGGAGTCTATGGGAAGCAACCAAAGGAATAAAAGCAGAAAAGTGATAACATAGTTGTGATTTAAAAAAACAATCTGGTCACAGTATAGAGGGTGTATCAGTCTGGAGTCTGAGGGTCAGTTCATCAACTATTGAAGTTATCAGGGATGACGACTTCAAGTCTGAACTGATGCCGTGAAGGGTCATGGATTAGAGACTAGCTAGATGGAGGCACTGAGGGAGAGGAAGGAATCAGAGCTGACACCTACATTGGATGGGAAGGGCGGGGAATCTGTGGTGACATTCACCAAAATGAGAAACTGAGAACTACAGGACATGGGAAAGACAAGATTGATTGTGATCTTAAATTTAGAATGCCAGTGTGTCACCCAACTGGCTATGACCAGTAGGCAACTGGATTCCTAGATAAAAGCTGTGGGGACATGTTAAGCAGGAAATATCAATTTGCCAGTTGTAACCCATGTCTGTTTACTAACCTGTCTCGGGTTGGCAAAAGCTGGCCACCCTCTCTGGTGCACCTTTCATGAATGCCAGTCGGTCACCTCCCATCTCCTGGACAATGACTGTCATCCTTTGCAGTGCCGATGAGAATGGGAACTGATGCAGGATTGCGATTCCTTCCACTGGGACCTGGTTGAGGGGTAGGGAATGGAAAAGCACATACGGTCACAGCTTCTAGCTCTTGAGAATTAACTCCTCCCTCCTTCATCTTTATTTTAGTAAACAAGGGTGATAATCTCACTAATTTTTACACCTGGTATTTAAATAAGATGCATCTGTGACCTTTCAAAAACCGCGGGCCAGAGGAGAGTTTCCCTTTGAAAAGAGAGAACAGCAAGCAAGGCTTACCTGGCTGGCTGTTTTGCAGGGTTTCACTACCATGGCATGTGCCGGCACTCCCTTGATGTGGAAATCATGCCCAGAAACAGCCATTTCCTATTTCACAAATGGGATATTTCATTGTAGAGATTTATATCACTTACCCACTGATGCTATGCTCAAAGCCAACCCTTGGGAAAATCCTCAGACCACCTCACTGTATTCTCTGTGTCTTCTCCCTCAGCAAGATGGAGGTGAACCAGACTTATTCCGCCACAGAAAAAAAAATAATGCATTGCAAAACTTGAAGGGCAGACACTTCTGAATTATTCATGCAATTTATCCTGTTTTCTCTGTTGGAATGTGCTGCATAAAGGCTCATTCTCCATTTCTGAAGAGCATAACTTGAAAGGAGTAAGCATGAAGAGCCAGACTCCTTTTGTGTGAAACGAGCACCTTTCCGTCTTTCTTTTCATGAAGTTCACTGCTGGTTCTGCTCTTGCTGTCTAATTTGGAAATATGGTCCTTGAGGCGAGGCAGGGCAGGGCAGGGACTATGATATACATGGTTAACATTCAGTAATTACTATAATAATGACCCTAAATTATATTTAAAGGAACCTTTTTACCCAAAGATAACACAGGGCTTTGTAATCATCTCATTGAGCGGCAGAAAAAAAAAAATCTCCGACAGGAAATTGTAATTCCTACTTACAGATTCTAAATCAGTAACCTAGAAAGGATAAAGGATTGGCAAAGTTACATAAGACTACTACGGAATAAAGCCCTAAAAGATTTAGAAGGCACCCTAAAAATTGTCTCTTTCAGTGGTTTCCCAGTTGATCCCCGGGGCCTTGTGTTTTATGCTGCTTCAGGGAGAGAGGATTGGTTTATCTCTAAGTCAATGAGATGCGTGTTCCCTAATCCCCACCTTCTATTTCAACTGAAGCAACTCCAACTCCTTGGTTTTAAAAGACTTCTTCTGAATAATGTTTTCTTTTAAGAAAAGACTCCAGTTTGTTTGCTTGTCTGTTTGTTTTGTTTTATGTGAACACTCGATTCCTTCATTCAATGACCATGGGAATCAAGCCCCTAACATGAGAGATAAGAGGGTTGACAGAGCCAAAGCTATAGTTGAAAGAACCCGATTCCTGAACTATTCCATTTGTTCTTAAATCTGGTTCAAAGTCTCAACAAAAGCTCTTTGATCGTTTTCCTTTTTGTTGTTTCCAGTCTTAGAAATAAAACAGATACTAAATCAATAAGAAAAAGACTCATGGTCACCCTGAGTCTATGAGTTATCCTAAGCACTGGGGACAGCAGTGTTTCCTAATGCCCATGTTCTAGAAAACTTTGAAACCAGACAGTGTTCATAGAACAGCACAAAGGGTTGATACATAATTATATAATAATTACAATTAAATTAGTACTATTAAACTGTAATATTTGCCAGGCATAGTACCAAGGACTTTTTTAAAAATGTACCATCCCATTTAATCCTCACAATAATCCTATAATGTAGATACTATTATCAGCTTCATTGTACAGAAGAGGAAACCAGGCTTAGATTACTTTGCCCTTCACGGCCAACTGTACTCCATATGGGAAACCTCACATTTTAAAGTATTACATAGCTGTGATAATGCCTATGTTCCTCTGGGATTGAAGAAGCTTCTTAGATTATCTGCAAAGCAGTAGCTTACCCAGGTGGTGGCTTCAAACATCTTGAGGTCCAGAGGGTCCCCCTGGATGGTCCCATCGAGAAGGATCAGAGAGTGGCAACTGGCCATGGCCGCACACAGTGGGCCCCACGGCAAAGCCTTGCCTGAGACGAAGCTGTGGACTTCCTGGAAGCTGAAAGAGAAAAGGGAAGGAGCTTGGATTCTATCTCCTCATGCCAAAACAGAGCATCCTGGAGGTTAACATCTTTTTAAAAAAAATTTAATATACTTGGTTGCATAACACACCCACTCTCCAGTCCCCCCAGATTAATACTGCCCCATTCAGTCATCATCCTTAGGTAAGTTCACTGAGTATAAGAAAGATCTCTAAGGTTCTCTCAAGCTCTTTTACCCTCTTTTTCTCACCTCTTCTCTGACTGATTTAATTTCAAGGATATGGAAAGAATTAGAAGTATCACTTCTAAGTAACTCCACACCCAGCTACCTCCTGGACCACCCTGTGAGACAGAACAGACTAGCTACTACTAGAGTTGTGTATACAGGCGTCTCCCTCAATCAAACCTTCAAGATAGGGCTCTGTCATTGGTATATATTTCCCAACATAATAGATGTCTGGTCCATAGTAGACAGTCAATATAGGTATAAAATAATTAATGAATTGGTTACTGGAAATCTGCAAGACTGTAATACTGAAGAAATGAACTTTAAAACATGTTTTAAAAGGACACTGCATCCCTATCTTCCACCCTGGCCTGGAGTGTTCATAGTGCAGCCAGTATCACCATCATTTCCTATAGAAAGTGTCCTCATCTAAAATCTATTAAAATATGATGCAAGTGTCAGATGCAGAGTTCTTTCACTAATGTAGAGTGGAAGTCATGGAGTTCAGCCTCGGGTCCTCTGCAACCTTGTTGGTCCATCTTTTCTTACATGTGTAGCACAGCTGTTAGTTCTCAAAGTACCCCATCCTGTTTGGTGGACCTCTGAATGGCAGAAGGTTCTTCCTACATCAAGGAAAAATCTGTTTCTTGAAGGCAGTCAGAATCTACTTGTTCCTTCTGATCCACACATCAACTACTTTGAGACTTGAAGCTCAACTCTTCTTATCCCTTCATCCCTCTCCTCTGGAGTTACATAGGAACCTCTAAGTGTTCCTCCAATATGCAGTTTTATCAGACCTCTCACACTCCTAGTTACTCTCTCAGAAAAGTTTTTATTTGCCATAATTTGTCTTGAAACACGGTGTCCAGGATCAGACTATTATTTCTGATCATATGAAATATGGACACACATTTCTTTAAATACGGCCTTAGGTTTTCTCTAGCCTTTTGTTTTCAAAAGCAGCCATAGCACGATGTTGACTCATAATTCAGCCACATTGCCTCCTGGCTTTTGCATTCAAGCTTCCTTTTATCACACTAAGAGTTCATAAACATCTTGGTTCATTATTAACCCTCTTGGTTATATCCGTTATTATGTGTCAAAAAAGCAACTCATCTTAGTGGTTTATAACATGCACCATAGTATTTTAGTAAGCATCTAAAAGCAATAGACCACCAACAGTGTGATTAACACAGAAGTGTACAGTCACACCGAAAAGTGAAACACAGACCTCACACACACAAAAACATCTTAAGTTTACAAGGACATACTCACACTGTCATCAATCTATAATTCTGAGTATTAATTCTGCATTCCAGAGGAACAGGCCAGACTCTGGTTAGCACAGAAAATACTTAAAGCTCTCTGTCATTCCTGTCTTTGTACTTTTATTTGCATATTTTTGATTCATCAATCCCTGGTAGCTTTTGCTAATTCTTGAACTCTCTGACACAATGGTCCTTTCCCTTTTTGGAAAAGATAAGAATTATCAGAAATGAGCTCACCTTTAACAAGAAAATATTTAATCACCTATAAGTCAAGTGCTCACTTCTTATCTTTACTTAATTCTGTTTTCTCTCATTTTATTAATTAAATTTGTCAATGTTTAATTTAAAATTACTGTTTTGATCATTTGAAGCCAACTTTGATCTTTTGGATTGAAGGAAAGAGGAAGGAAGGAAGGAAAGGAGGGGGCCCTAATTAATCAGTCACTAAACATTATATCAGTTGCTTTTATTTAAATGTAACAATTCATTTTTAGAAATAGAAAGCAGCTTCCAAAGTTTTGTGACTAGTATGATGTTAGTTCAATAAGTAGACCATTCAAAAGACAGAACAGATTTAGATTAAGCTGTACTGTACACCTACTTACTATGTGTGCCTGGTACAGTAGTACCTCGTTAGAGACACAAATATAAATAAGAACAAGACTTCTCTCAGGATGCTCACATACTTGAATAAATGCACACTTTTTTTTTGTAGAAGCTGAAACAGAAAAGGCAAAATAACTTTAGAAAGTTTAGCACTTGTCCAGGCATGGTGGCTCACACCTGTAATCCCAGCACTTTGGGAGGCAGAAGCGAGAGGATTGCCTGAGCCCAGGGACTCAAGACCAGCCTGGGCAACTTGGCAAGACCTCGTCTCTACAATAAATAAATAATAAAAATTAGTTAGGTGTGGTGACGTGTGCCTGTAGTTCCAGCTACTTGGAAGGCTGAGGTGGAAGGATCACCTAAGAAAGAAAGAAAGAGAAAGAGAGAAAGAGAGAGGGAGGGAAAAGAGAAAAGAAAATCTGACACTTTAAGAGGCTTCTTCTGTAGATCAAAGTGGTTAGAAGCATGAGGATTATTTTTTTAACCCAGGAATTAGACTCGTTTCTAAATAGTATTTATTCTATAACAACGTATTAAATTATGTGGAACTAAAATATTTTATAAATTATGTCATCTGCATAGTGCAAAAGAACCACAATGAACTTTTCATGTATAAAATGCTTTGCGATTTAGGTTATGTTAGTGGGAGAAACTTTCGTTTCAAACAAAATATAAATGTCAAATGCATCACGTTTCTGTTTTGATCACAGTGAGAAGAGAAAGCAGGCAGAGACGCAAACTCAAACATGGCCACAAGAGGGCCTCAGGAGAGGGATGCTCAAATTTTCACCACACCAACCTGAAAATTGCCAAACAGAGCCCTTTCTAGCTAGAAAAAAAAAAAAAAAGGAGTTTCTGGGTGCCAGAAAGTGAAATTCCCAAAATTAGAATACCAAGAAAAATGAGTACACTAGTTATGGCTTCATAGATGTTCCTCTTCCTGAAATTCAGGGAACAAAATTCAGTGCAATGTTCTCTTTCTTGCCAGGACATCAAGAGGCTTCAGCTTGTACAAATGATGTTGCTTCCTTGAAGGACAGTGTCTTGGTACTGTCTAACTTACTTATACTGGGTCAAATTCAGGTCTCTGATAAATATGATGAAAGCAAATCACACGTTAGCAAGGATTTGAATGCAGTGTCAAAGCTTCCCCTTCATCTCCTGGGGAATGGCATGGGGCTGGGCTGGGACTGGGTGGAAACACACATGCTTTAGTGAGACTTGAAAGAATTCAAGAGGAGAAAGTAAATGAAGATACTTTGGCATTCATTATTCATCAAAACCAAAGCCCAAATGTCTCCATTAGTAGCTTTAAGAGAAAATGTGGAATTTGGGGAAAAGAGAAACTGTAATGTATTTTGTTCACAGTACTCACCTGTTCCTATCACAGGGCACGACTCCCCAGAGGTCCAAGCCATCCCTTGTTAGGGTGCCTGTCTAAACAGAAACAAGCACTCGGCTTACTCTGAAGATTCAGTGGTCCCATGGTGAAGACAAGTAAGGTATGTTCTAATAAGAATATATAATTTGCAAATGTATTATCAAGATCAGCACTTTAAGAAAGGACACAACAAGTGAGTATCTGGAGTCCTGGCAGGCTTCAGTGCACTCATAACAGTTGTATGACAAGCTGAAACTTAGTGTCCTCCACAGTGAATAAAACAACAACAACAACAACAAAAACAGTATCTTCCTTACAACTTCAGAGGGTTGTTTTGAGAATCTAATGGTAGACTGAATGGATGGGAAAGTCCTTGGTGAGTATATAAGGACTGTAATTCCGTGAGTCCCAGTTTGTATAGTAGAGGTTAAATGTGTGCTATCAGAAATAAATAATAGAGTAGAATTTTTACCTACAGGTCGCTGTTCATGAAAACACTCTAAAGTGGTTTGTTATTTAATACCTCTTTGGTAAAAAGGTGTTTGTTGGTATCACTCTCAGTGCAGGATAATGGTTAAGAGCTCCAATTAGGTTCAAGACCCAGCTGTGTGACCTGGGCAGATGACTTAATTTCTCTAAACATCAGAGCTCTTATCTGTAACATGGCCATAATCTCATAGAGTTGTTGTGAAGATTAAATGAGATAGCACAAATAAAGTGCTTAATTTAATATTTAGCACACAGTAAAAGCTAAAAATAATGATAGTTACTCGTAATTATTGCTCACTGTTTATTCAAATGAATGTCGCAATTATCTTTCCCACTCATTTTTCTTTTTAAGTTCAAGTATATACTCTCCCAAATAGAATGACTTTCCTTACATTGCTAGTTCAATCACAAAGTAATACTGAAATAGTGGCAAGATTCACGTTAACTCTCTGTTCTTGATAGATCTTTCTGATACTCTGGATATTATAAAACACAGTACTGATCCCATTAATTCTCTGTGATCCAAACCTTCAATATATTATTTAGTGGATACAATTTCAGTTTGAGAAGATTAAAAAAAAGTTTTCAACATGAGTGATGGTGATTGTTGCAGAACAGTGAGAATGTACTTAATGTCTGGAAACAGAACACTTAAATATGGTAAATTTTATGCTATGTACATTTCACCAGAATAAAAAAATAAGTTAAAAAAAGAGATGATGGCAACAACAACAAAACCCTTCAATGACTCTCCGCTACTTAAGAGAATATGTTAAAATGCCTTGCTTAGACATGCGAGATCCACAGACATTCTCTCCCTTGACTAACGTCCTACTTTAGTCAAAATCACACAGTCTCCTGCTTTTCCTCCTCCAAGCCTTTGCCCACACTCACCTGCCATGATGACTTGAAGGCATTTTCATGAGATCCTCTCACAACTACCACCTTCACCCCAGTGTGTATATACAGACCAACAAAATACACTCAAGAGAAGGTTGAATATCAGGTTGGTTGGGAACAACTGGCAAATAATCCAGGGTAATGTAAATTTTAAAAGCTACAGATGTAAAAATACAATTAAGGTTTGATATGAGGCTGTGCTGCAACCAATCTCATAGCAAGACACAGTTTAGCAAATTCTTCTTTTTTTTCATTTCTTAATTACATGAGTATTTACTGACTTTACTACAGGCAATATTCTTAGCATTAGGGATATAGTAGTGATCATAGTAAAGGGTACACATTTTATTCTTTCTTTGTATGAGAGTTTTGACTGCAGCAGGATCCAACTAAATGCTATTTTAATTGTTTTTCATAAAATACTCAAACTGAAAAGACCCTAAAAGATTATTCTATTCAGTACCTGCTCTTCCTCTAAGCTCTAGAATCTGAGAATTCAAGAAATATATTCTTTTCCAGATCACACACTCCACCAGAGATAAAATAAAGTCAGGTACCTACATTCACTATTTCCTGCCTCACACATGATAAAAACGTCTATACATGATGACTTGGATGAGAGTGAGGATGAAACACACATACCTTGTCAAAGCAGACAAGGTTTAATTGTCCACATACGTTGATCCTCTGGGGACTAATGCAAAAGATGCCTCTCTTCTTCAGCCTCCTCTGGGCATAGATAATGCCTGTGGTCAGAGCAGCAGGCAGAGCTGGAGGAACGGCGATTGTGATGACATCAAGTGCTTTCTTCACCACTTCCTCAGGAGCTTCCTACAAGATTGACATTCTTTAACTATTACAGATAAGCCAGTCATTTACAGCACATGACATTTTCTTACTTTTTGTTTATTTATTTAGGTTAAATTTCTCAAAATGGTGTCAGTGGGTCAAAGGGTATGACCATGTTTATAGTCTCTCAGTCTCTTGCCAAAATGTAATAAAAAGTCTTGTAATGCTACCAGCAGAAAACCACGTACCAATGTGCCATGACCTCACCAACACTGATGATCTCATTTTATTTAAAATTCCTCACTAATAGCTATTAAAATACTACTTTATTGATATAAGGATGTTCTCAGATTAAAATTTTTTAATGGTTTAAAGAAAAGTGTGAGGAACAGAAGTGTGTTGGTATCTCAATAAGCAAATAGTTTTATCCCCTTATCCATGAGATCTTATTGTTATTATGGAACTTAATGATCAATTGCTTATATCGGGGAACTGCAAGCTATAAGCAAGTTTCAGTGTTTGATTTTGTTTCCCAGGTTTGTAAAACATGCCCTAGGATGATGTCAACATGTAGAGTATAAAATATATATAGATAAGTTTATGCAAGCGTGTAATAAAAGAGCAAAGGCAGCTTACCCCGCTGATCACATAGACACACAGAGTATAGATCATCCCAATGGTGGCTGTCCCTACAAGACACAGGAGGAACCTGATGGCATCCCTGTAGAGCTTAAAATTCATCGGCTTGGGGTAGAGAATGGATCGCACAAGGTCACCCTTTGCAGTGTTGAATCCTAAAACAGTAAACACACAACCCACATTCTCAGGATGATGAACCCTACTGATATTGCTCGTCTAAACCTCAAAATTGTCTTTGTTTTTTCCTAGTAGTGGTTAAGACCAAAGGCAATTGAAAGATAATTGGGAAAATGCATAAATGCTAGAATGGAAATATCTATCTCAGAGCCTACTACACTCTCTGGCCTTCATTCCCTCTGCTTCTAGTTTCAGTGCATCCTGGAGATAGGAAACCAACATGCTGGGGGCAGAGCACAGCTTTTCCAAATATCACTCTATTTTAAGGAATGACTCATGAGTGCACACAGACACACACACATCTCTTGAATTGAAATTAAATGGCCCAGTAAATATTAATGGACTCATTTTTTATTACTTTTTAATGTTAAATTTTTCATTTCTAGCCCTGCCTGGAAAGAGCTTGGGATTTGGAGTTAGAATATACCTGAGTTCTAGGTCCAGCTCTGTCAATTACTGGGTGTGGCATTTTTTAAAGTACACTTGAGTTGTATGGCCTCAGCCTATTCAGGTACAAAATGGGGACATTAAACATCTCTGCTCTGCTAGTTTGATATGGGGAAATAGTTTGTATACTGCAAAGCACCTAAATAGTAATTATTGTTATCAGCACTATCATTTCTACTAACGGGTGTATACTGTAGTTCAATTGGCTTTTCAAATATGTAGATTTACACATGCATATTTGGTTTGTTATCTGAAGATTGCTCCTTACCTAATAAATATAAGGCACTAGACAAACTGAGCAAAGTATTTCATTAAAAATATCAACACACAGGAGGAGATGCTAACCAGTCTGCAGTACCACTGCCCTCACGGTCCCCGAGCAAGCTGCCTTGGCCTGGATAACCTCTGTTCCACAGAAGAGCACATGTCGTTTGTAATCCACTTCACTCTGTGTTTTCCAGGGCACAGAGCTATCCATCTTAGGTAATGGAGTTTTGGTGACTGGAATGCTTTCTCCTATAGGAAATAAGCATTTCATTTAGTAAGGTAAGATGCCTTTACTCAGTTAAGTCATGCCTGCACTCACTCGGCATGCAACAGACATGTGCTATGAGCCTACCATGTGGCAGAAATAGCCCTAAGTATTGGGGACACAAGGATAAACATAGCTCTTATTTTTAAGAGGTCTGTAGATAAGAGTGAAGGACAGGTATGTAAACAAGTATAACATAGTATTATACATGCTATGAATACTGTAAGTCAAATATTAATGTTAAAATAGCTGAAAATGATCGTTTAGGGAACAGCAAGCCATGCAGTCTGGAATGTGGGGTGTAGAGAACAAGGGGCCATGAGGGCTATGTAGGACACAAAGCATGGAGAGCCCAAAGTGTAACATGTAAGTGTTTAAACATTTTTCTGAAGGCACTGGTGGCTGAAGGAGGATGGGGAGATATTTAATCCCTTTAATCAGGAGAGTAATGTCATATTTATGTTTAAGAAGCGTACACCATCCACAGTATAGGAAATGAATTGAAGTCTGGTGAGGTTGGAGGTTGAACAACTGGTTGAGAAATGATCACAGGAGTCTCAGCTGGAAAAGATGAGGTCAGAACTATGGCAGCTGGCTGTGGGAATAGAAAGGAAAGTGCTGGATTTAAGAAATAAGGAAGCAAGAAGCTACAAAACTGGAGGTTTCTATATTGGCGGATCATGGGGATAGAGGAACTTAAAATGCCTTCCTGGTTCTTAACTTGGGAAAATGAGCAGAGAGTAGTGTTATTCATCAACATAAGGACTATAGGAGGAGACAATCATTTTTGGTCACTGTGAGTTGAATCTGCCTTGTAGAATGACCTGCCTTGTAGAATTACCTGCTGAGATGCTGTGTAGGTGATTAGAGACTTATCTGGATTTGGAACTAAAATGAGCAGCTTTGGCTAGAGATATTTAATCAGAGCTCATCAGCTTATGGAATAATTAAAGCCCCAGAAAGAGACAAGATTATTTAGGGCCAAGTCGAAGAGAAAAGGACAAGAACCTAGCTGTGAGCGGCACCAACAATTAGGGAGGTGGAGGAGGAGAAGCAGCAGAAGAAACTGGATGAGTATAGTCAGTGGTAAAAGAACTTGGAGATAATTGTCTTAGAAAATTAAAGAGGAGAGAGTTTTCAGGAGAGATAGCCAGCATAGTCAAATGCAACAGAGAGGACATAAGAAGAGAAATGTAAAGAATCCATGGGATTTGGCTATTTGGATGGCGACTTTTACCAGTGTAGTGAGAAGGGTAAATTGCAGAGGCTTGAAGAGCTAATATAAGATAGTGAATGAAGTTATGAAGGTAACTATGGCTTGTTCTGAGGGACAAGCTTGTAAACCTTCCACTGGTCTTTGCAGAGTGGGCAGTATAAGGTCAGAATTATATTCTAGGACATTAGGGCTACTTTCATTAAGAAAATGATACTTGGTATTGCAAAAATTCAAGAACCATGGAATTTTTTTGAATCTATACATTCTTAAGGGAAAGGAGCCTGACCTACCATGATTTACCACCCCAATTATGTTTTTGTAAGTTCACACATGAGGAAGACATATGCTCTTGTCTCAATATCATGCCTTCCTGGTCTACCTGAGAAAAATTTGGACAGTTGGATTTGATGTGGACTTTGATGGGAAGCACAATACTCCACTGTGCATTTGCAGTCTCCCATTTCATCTCTGAAAATGATTACATGATTACTCTTTATCTTAAAGAAGTGTTGGCACAACATCTCATTATTTTACTATGCAAGTGAGAAATCAAAGCAACGTAGCCCTGAGTAAGTCAGTTCTTCTCTCTGGACGTCAGTTGCAAATGTGTGAAGTGAGATGACTTCTAAGGTCACTCAGCTCCCATGTGTATTTAAAATGAAACACAGTCTAAAATACCCAGGGCGTATGTTGGAAGTAGCAGATTTACCAAATGCTGAGGCATAAACCTTAACATATTTAAACCAGGAAGAACTTGGACTACCTTGAGGGTTTCAGGATGTCATTGATGATTTTCAAGCACTTCAGGTTTTTTTGAAGACATATTTTATGTAAAATATTCAACATAAAATTCATAGGCAGCCCCGAAAGATCTAATGATCTCTACAATTGTTGAAGGCAAAATGACAGCACTGTAATAATTCTTTGCTCAATAAGTAAATGCAGCAGGGCTCTGTGGCTCAGCCTATAATCCCAGCACTTTGGGAGGATGAGATGAGTGGATCACCCGAGCATGCGAGTTTGAGACCAGCCCGGACAACTTGGTGAGACCTCCTCTCTACAATAAATAAATAAATAAATAGCCGAGCGTGGTAGCGCCTGCCTGTAGTTGCGGCTACTTGGAAGGCTGAGGCGGAAGGATCGCCGGAGCCCAGCAGGTCAACGCTGGGGTGGCCGTGAGTGTGCCACTGTTCTCCAGCCTGGGAGACGAAGTGAGACTCCAACTCAAAAAAAAAAAAAAAAAAAGAAGGAAATGCTAAACACTCAAAAAGTTATTATTGTAACAAACTTAGCACATAGAAAGCAGCTTTAAATTTGAACTCTCAGATTCATCCACAACAGGACTAAGTAAGATTTGCGGGAACAGGAAGGTCCCATAGCAACCCCATGCTTGCAGCCAGCCATTACCATTCAGGTAGAAGAGGAGTGGGGACCCTGGGAGGGTGGAGCCTGGGCCAGCCCACAGAGGCTGTTGCTGTGGAGATGGACCCATACCTGTCAGCATGCCTTCATCCACCACACAGCTGCCATCAATCAGAATGGCATCACATGGCATTTGCACTTTGTTCCCTGTCAAAATTAATAAATCTCCAGGCACTAAGAAGCGTGATTCCAGCTCTTGGACTCCAGCTGAAAGTGTGAGGAGACAGAGTTGAGTCAGGTTATTTTCCCACAAAAACACAGTCCAACATTTATTTAGGTTGGAAATCGATGAAAAACAACCAAGGCATTTTTCATTTTTTATAAAAGAACATTCCTCAACATTGATTCGAAATCCGAAAACAAAAAGAAAAAAAAGTAACAAATTAGACCACATAAAGTAAGAACCCTAGTGTGGCAAAAAGATAAACAAAGAGAAACAAATGATAAATTCAGAAAATATATCTGAAACTTACATTACACACCAAAGATAATGTTTCTAATATATAAAGAATTCCTTTAAAAAGGTGTGCATAGCAAATGCTATTTAGCCAAATTGCTAGACATTATCAGTACACACATACACACACACAAAGTGGTTGGTTAAATGTTTGAAAAGTTGCTCACTCTTACAGTAAGTTAAATAAAAGTTCCTTTCCTCCTTCCTTCCCTTTTTTCTTCCTTCCTTCTTTCTTTCCTTCCTTCCCTCCTTCCTTCTTTCCCTCCCTCATTCTCTCCTGCCTTCCTTTCTTTCTGACCATCTGACTGCCTGCCCTTACTTCTTTCCTTCCTTATTCAGTCCCAGAGCTATTTCGGAGCTGAGCAAAGTAGACATCCCTGTAGGGGGCTGGTCTAGCAGCCTGCTGTGGGGTACTGGAGCCTAAGTAGGAGGGAAGGGCCCCCATGGCAGCAGTGGCCTGTTCAGTGAAAACACCCTTTTCACTTCAGATCTGGGTGGGGTGAAAAGGGTGTTTACATGCAAATGGGGTAGGGGACAGTACAATCACCAGCAGTGATGGAAGATTGGTTGCATCCAGGTGGAAAAGATACAATCAGTACAGTAAGTAGTCCCTCCTTCTCCCCCCTTATCTGCAGTTTTGTTTTCTGTGGTTTCAGTTACCTGCAGTCAACAGCAGTTGGAAAATATTCAGTGGACAATTTCAGAAATAAACAATTTATAAGCTTTAAATTGTGCACCATTCTGAGTAGTGTGATAAGACTTAGTGTTGTCACATTGTCCAACCCACAACATGAGTCATCCCTTTGTCCAGTGTATCCATGCAGTATATGTGACTCGTCTGTTAGTCATTTAGTAGCCATCTCGGTTATTAGATTGACTTTTGCAATGTTTCATTGTTTCTTTCAAGCAATTCTTATTTTACTTAATAATGGCCCCAAAGCACAAGTGTAGTGATGATGGCAATTCAGATATGGCACAAAGAAGCAGTAAGCTGCTTTCTTTATGTAAAAAGATGAATGCTCTCAACTGCACAAGAAAAGAAAAAAAAATGTGTGCTGATGTTGCTGAGATCTACAGTAAGAACAAATCTTCCATTTGTGAAATTGTGAAGTAGGAAAAAGAAATTTGTACTAGTTTTATTGTTGCATTTCAAACTGCAAACATTATGACCACAGTGTGTAATGCTTAGTTAAAATGAAAAAGGCATTAAATTTGTGGTGGAAGGCATGAACAGAAATGTGTTTCCATAAACAACAATTAGACTCAGTACTTCCTCTGGTTTCAGGCATCTAATGGTTATCTTGAACTGTATCCCCTGGATAAGGGGGAACTACTGTAGATATGTTTAAGTTAAACAGAGCCAGGTTTCTCATTGAAGAAAGGAAGTTAAAGAGACAAACATAGAAAGACATAAAACAAGAATAAGCCTTATGGTATTGGATTAGAGTTTGAGATATCAGTGTACTAGATAGAGAGAAATAATATAGATATAAATGTGTGTGGATATAATATACATATGTATAATATGTAGTCTTTGTTTATGCATATATATATTATCTAACTCTGTCCTCTAAGATAAATTTAAAGCAGTGAAACACCAATAATAATTAACACAGTCAGTGCCCGAACTTTGGTTTCTAAATTTCATTCCTCCCGATAAAAAACCAGGGTTCCTTAGAGAAAAGGCTGATCACAAGGCTGGGCCAAGTAAAGCACACTATAGCTAGAATATCTTGTTGTGCCATTAAGTAGAGAAATGCTCAAAGATTGGCAGTGACATATCACAGATGTCAAAGTCAAATTTAAAGTGCTTTTGGTGCCTAAATCATTAATAATTTGGGCATCAAAGTAAATAATGAAAATAAAGAGCTATAGTCATCAAATAAAATAATGATTTATGAGTATATAGTAACATAAGTAAATGAATAAATAAATAAATGGCTTTTCCTTAGAGCAAAATGGCAATTAATTAATGTAGAAGGAGAAATAAAATTGTAAAATCATCATTTGGCAGCTATCAAAATAACAATTTAGCCAAGAAACATCAATGAATACTAAAACTAGTAGGTGAAAATTTGATGAAGTTGCTTTATTTATAGCATCTCAAATTATCTCTTAACAAAATAATGATTAATTACAAAGGGGAGAAGCATAAATTAATAATGAAGAAAACTAGAAGACACCATTTAATTAATTAATCAAATAATAGGGCAAATTTATGTACCATCTGAGATGAAGCCATGAAAACACAACCTGTGATATTCCAGTCAAAAATGCATAATCTGAATTTAACTATGAGGAAGCATCAGACAAATACAAATTGAAGGACGTTCTACCAAATAACCAGTCAAAAGAGTCAAAGTCATGGCAGTCAGCTAAAAATTGGAGAAGATTAAAAAGACATGGCAAACAACATCATTGTGTGATCCTAGATCCCTTTTCTATAAAGAAGGTACTGAGACAGTTGACAAAATGTGAATGAAGTCTGACCATTAGTTGGCACCAATGGGTCAATTTTAACTTGTTAGTTGCACTGTCCTTTACGTAGGCAAAGGTTTTTGCCTTTAAGAAATACATACTAGACCCCATCACTCTAAAAAAATATAAAAACTAGCTGGGTATGGTGGCACGCTCCTGTAGTCCTAGCTACTCAGAATGAAGCAGGAGAATCACTTGAGCCCAGGAGTTCAAGGTTGCAGTGAACTATGAACACGCCACTGCACTCCAGCCTGAAAAACAGGACAAGACCCTGTCTTTAAATAAATAAACAAAAATAACAAAGGATGTGGGGATCATGAAGCTACATGTCAGCAATTTATTCTTGAATTGTTCTAGAAAAAGGCGACTTAAGTTATTTGTGCTGTCCTCACTACTTTTCTGTAAGTTTTAAATTATTTCCTAAAAAAGAGAGAAATACACATGTGCTAACATTGCTCATCTGATTAGAAAAATCTAAAAGTTTTCCAGCATATTCTGTTGGCAAGTCTGTAAGGAATCAGGCATTAACACATTTCTGGTGCAAATGCAAACTGGCACGATCTGTATGGAAATAAATTTGGCAATATTTTTCTAGCAAAAGTACATATGCATTTATTTTTTAACCTAGCAATTTACCTCTCAAAGTCTATACCAAAGATATACTAGCAAAAATATGAAACGACATATGTACACGACTTTTTATTACAGCACTATTTGTAATAGTAAAAGACTGAGAAAAAATTCCAGTAGAGGACTGAATGAATAAACCATGGTTCCTCCACACAAGAGAGTACTATACAACTGAAATAATGAATGAAGGATATCTATATACTGCTATTAAACGGTCCCTAGGACACATATTAAGTATATAAAGTATATACAAGAGGAAATATAGTTAAATATGTTAGTATACCCCTATTTATTTTTTTTAAAAACAGCAGAATAAATGTATAATCTATTTTGCATTTATAATACATAGCTATAAATAGTATATATAATTGGCTTATATTTTATTTACCAATAAATAAAGGGTAAATAAAATATAGGGGTACATAAAAACAAATGAAAGTGATGATTATAGAGAGATTGACAGTATAAGATAGAAAGAAGAGAAATAGGAGCTAGACTCCTTGAATACCATCTGTCTTATGGACTAGACTTTCAGCCCATGTAGATATTTTCTGTAATATCTATACAAAATAATACAAAGATACATTTGAAAATGTAATGCTAAAAGTTAAATCAAAAGGAGTGAAATGAACCTATCAAGCTGTTGGCATAACCATGCAGAAAACTATGTTGACTGACTTTAATACATACTTTTTGAAAAAATATAATTTATGCATTTCTAATAGAGTATCACAAATAGGGCAAAAAGCTCTAAAAACATCTTAAACTATTTTTTGGTATCATATTTATGCTGACTGTGTTGGTTTGTTACTATGAGACTATGACTATTATATACAATGAGATAAAGCAAAAAAAGTATTAATAATCTGTTTCTATCATTGAGACCCAGAACTATTGGTATAGAGAAAAACACAAGTACAGTCGACAAAATTAAGTAAAAAGCCCATAGTTCTAAATTTGAATTGGGAATGTTAGTATTAACTCATAATATATTTTATCTAAAAAATTATTTCCTAAGTATGTCTTTTGAAAAGGCCTAGAAACAACTGGTAACAGCTTAAAATGAGTAATTCTAACATTCTGATTAAGGTACCAGAATCTAAGGACTCTGAAAAAATGGATGTGAACAAGTTCAGTGTAGGAATTGTCTCAATGAAATTAATAAAATTCTCAATGACTATTAGAATCATGCCAAAAGAATTCAGGAGCCAAACTGAAGACGCTCTCACTGGCCAAAAATGGGACAATTTGAACAAAAATAGGAATAAAAACTGTAATTGGTGGAAATGCACCAGCTATGTTAAACATTATAACAATTTTTTTTTAGCCTTTAGTAGATACTACATGATCAGCCTATTATTTTGAAAGTCACCAGCTGCATTAGCCCCTATCAAAAGAGTCAGCCTGTCTTTTGAAGTTGAGAAGCATTGACTTCTCTCTAGCTTTGAAAGTCTTAGAAGGCATCATCTTTCAACAGAAAGATATTTTGTCTATGTTGAAAATCTGTTGTTTAATGTAACCACCTTCAATTATCTTTCCTAGATCTTTTGGATAACTTGCTGTGGCTTCTACATCAGCACTTGCAGCTTCACCTTGAACTTTTATGTTATAAAGATAGTTTCTTTCTTTAAACCTCATGAACCAAACTCTGCTAGCTTTCAACTTTTCTTCTGCAGCTTCCTCACCTCTCTCAGTCTTCAAAGAGTTGATGAGAGTTAGTACCTTCCTCTAAATTAGGCTTTGTTTTACAGAAATGTGACTGCTTTGATCTTCTATTCAGACCTTACAACTTAATCCTTCTCGGCAATAAGGCTCTTTCACTTTATAATCTGTTTGTTCACTGGAGTAGCACCGTTAATTTCCTTTAAGACCTTTTCTTTGCATTCATATCTTGGCAAACTGGCACAAAAGCCCTAGCTTTTGGTTTATCTCGGCTTTCAGTATACCTTTCTCACTACGCTTAATCATTTCTAGCTTTTAATTTAAAGTTAGAGACATGTGACTCTTCCTTTTGCTTGAACACTTACAGGCCATTGTAGGGTTATTAATTGATCTAATGTCAATATTGCTGTGTCTCCGGAAATAGGGAATCCCAAAGAGAGAGAGAGAGAGAGAGAGAGAGAGAGAGAGACATAAAATGGTCAGTTGGTAGACACATAACATTTATTGATTAAGTTCATTGTCTTATGTGAGCATGGTTCATAGTGCCCCAAAAGCAATTACAATAGCAACATCAAAAATCACTGATCACAGATCACCATAACGGATATAATGACAATCATAAAGTCTGAAATATTTCCAGAATGACCCACATGTGATACAGTGACACCAAGTGAGTCCATGATTATAGAAAAATGACACAGATAGACTTTCTCAATACAAGGTTGCCACAAACCTTCAACTTGTAAAAACTGCAATATCTGCAAGGTATAATAAAGTGAGCGATAATGAAATGTGTTCATATATAGATTATAGTATGTGTATACACATACTTGTGATTCAGTTGAGGACATTTGAACACTGCCTGTATAATTATTTTAAAACTAGAAGATTTTTAAAGATGTAATAAGGGAATTGAAAAGGAATCTTCATATTTTAGAGCTATATACTGAAATGTTTTCAAATAAAATATGATATCTGGGATAGTTCTAAAATAATCCAGGTAAAAGAGTTAGTAGAACAGATTTTTTTTAAAAAGATTCAATGAGTTGATAATTACTGAATCTAGGTGATATAAGGTCATGAGATTTTATTACAATATCCTCTCTACTGTTGTATATGTTCAAAGTGCTTTATAATAGGACAAGAAAATGACCAAGATATTTTTAAAGGTGAAAATTCACTTCCAACCAAGATGGATTTTAAAAGGACCAGATTTAGGCTGGGCACAGTAGATCATGCCTATAATCCCAGCACTTTGGGAGGTCAAGGAAGGAAGATTGATTGAACCCAGGAGTTCAAGACCAGCCTAGGCAACATAGCGAGACCTCATCTCTACAACAACAACAACAAAATAACCAGACATGGTGGTACATGCCTATAGTCCCAGCTTCTTGGGCAGCTGAGGCAGAAGGGCTACCTGAGCCCAGGAGGTCAAGGCTGCAGTGAGCCATGATCATGCCACTGCCCTCCAACCTCGGGGACAGAGTGAGACCCCCAACTCAAAAAATAAAAATAAAGTATATTTTTTTTAAAGGAGCAGATTTATCTTCCCACCTGAAAAAAAAAAAAAAAACACAAAATATATGGACAATTATTTTTAGACACTGGGCATCAAATAACAAGATAGATGGGAAACAAATGAAGGTGTGCTACATTTGCCCAGCTTACTGTTTTTGAAGAGTTTCCAAACTGCTAGCAGACAGGGGAAACTCAAAGTCCAGATGACTTCTTAGTTCAGTACAGAGAGATGAGTATCTATGGAGACTATGGTGCCTTGAGTTTTATAAAGCAGAGCACCAGAGAGGTAACTGACCAGGGGAGAGCTGCAAAGATCAGCGGAGGCCCTTTCTTTAGTGGTTAGCAAACTACTGATTAGCACATGCATATGAGGAAACTAGTAGCAAATGAACAACTGAACATTTACATCTTAAAATATAATTTATAATAGCATCAAAATGTAAAATGTTTAAGAATAATTCTG
Source organism: Carlito syrichta (assembly GCF_000164805.1). Taxonomy (NCBI): domain Eukaryota; kingdom Metazoa; phylum Chordata; class Mammalia; order Primates; family Tarsiidae; genus Carlito; species Carlito syrichta. Next base: position 379,196 of record NW_007258824.1, read on the forward strand.
AGAAAAAATGTGTAGGACCCATGCATTGGAAACTGCAAAAGACTCTGAAAGAAATCAAACAAGACCTAAATAAATAGAGATATACCATATTCATAAACCCAAATTTGTTAATACATCGGTGTTTCATATATTGATCCACAGATTCAACACAATCCCAATCAAAATTTCAGCATTTAAAAAAGAAGAAATTGACAAACTGATTTTAAAATTCTTATGGAAGAGTCTGATATCATCAAAATGACTCTCAAAAAGAAGAACAAAGTTGAAGGACTAACATTACCCTATTTTAAGACTTATTATAAAGCTGCATTGTGTGGCATTGGTGTAAAGACAAGCAAATAGAACAATAAAATAAGGCAGGGAGTCTAGAAACAAATTCACCGATATGTGAACACCAATTTTTGACAAACATGCAAGATCAGTTCAGTGGAAAAAGGATAATCTTTTTAACAAATGGTATTGATATATTTGGATATCTGTTTGCAAAAAAAAAAAATGCAAAATCCAAAAAAAAAGATAGAAAATTCAAAATACACACTATAGAACTAAATGTAAAACCTAAAACTCTAAGAGACAATGTAGAAAATCTTAGTGACTTTGGCAGTGACGTTTTAGATATGAATCAAAAGCATGATCTACAAAATAAAAAGAATAGATAAACTGGATTTTAACAAAAGTAAAAATGCTTTCCCTTTGAAAGACATTGTAAAGAGAATGAAAAGATAAGTCACAAACTGAGAAAAACTTTTTCAAAATCATTTGTCTGACAAAGGACTTAAATCTTGAATATAGAATGAACTCCCAATTTTAATAATAAGAAAACAATCTAATAAACAAAATATTTGAGCAGACATTTCCCCAGAAAAGATCTACCTGTGACAAACAAGCACTTGAGAAGATTATCAATGACAATAGTTACTAAAAAAAAGCAATAGCACACTATATGTTCAGCTTATCATATGCTAATTCTACCTTAATAAAGTAGTTTTTAAGGTGAAAAGATCTTAAATTCCTCATCCCTTTGAGTAAATGCACAAGAAAAGATACATATAAAAATGGGAGCAGTGGGAACAATCAGAACTACACATTTAAATCATTTCTGATCCCTTGTGGATAGCACATAGATCTAAAATAAGGGAACTCAGATGCCTGGCTAGCTCAGTTGGTAGAACATGAGACTCAAAATAAGGGAACTTACCTTTTCTCCCACATACAGAGACTGTAATGCTATTGTGTGACTCAACCAGATGATGGAGTTTTACAGATTGCTGGAAAAGAAAAGAAAAAATAGAAATGGCTTATTGACTTGAGTATTGGTATTAGGTGCTGGCTTTTTTTAAAACATGGTCACTGTCTTATTGCCAGTTGAATGTACTGGGTAGAAACACAGAACAGAGTAGTAGCCTATTCTTTCCACTCAAAAGAATTTTTAAAATCATAGATCTATGTTTAGTTCTTTAAGTAGGTAACATCAAGAACACATATCATTCAAGATACGTGTTTCTACCTAGATAGCCTGAAAAGCTAAGCACTATTTCAGCTTTGGGCTATCCTAATCTTTAACTTTATAAAGAGTTTGGTGGTTGATGTTATTTCCTCATAATATTTGTTGTTCTAATATAGCAAATATATGAGACACTGAGAGTAAATCAAGAAGAGGAGACAAAAGGAAAACACAATAGAATTATATTTGATTTCATATTTATTGAGAAACTATTATGTAAAAGATCTTCTTGGTTCTGGGAGTTCAAAGTCCCAAGTGATTAGTGTGTTTATTTTTTTAATCCTGATTTTGTCATTTAAGACACTTCCTACATCCCCTAGCTTCAAAGGATTTACAAATCTGATAAATATATTTTTTAAATGATTAACAGAAAAAGATAAGGTCAAAGACAGAGTGTTCTGCTTTGTGCATTCATCCATAGACATTTATGGAGCAGCCTGAATATGCCAGGGATTATGCTAAAAGGTGGGGGAAAATGGTGAACAAAAGAGATATGGTTCTTACTATCAAGAAATTTACAATCTATTGAGAGAAGTACAGTTTAATCAAATAATCACAAACATAAATGTATAATTGCAACCAGTAACAAGAAGAAAAAAAAAAGTGATTGGAGCATATATAGCAGAGGGAATCAAGCGAGATGTCCCCTGAAAAAGAAACATTGTCCCTAAGACCTGAGTAGGAGTTATTTAGTCATGGTATGAAGGCAAATCATGAATATGAAGAAAATGGACAATTTCAACTAACATGTCTAATTGTTCTGAGACTAGAAAAAAAAGAGTACATTTCGGGAAACAGAGTAGTGTGTCAGGAGGACAGAAAGTAAGGGAGATTACGGGTAAATAAAGGCAGGGGAAATAAACAGTTAAAAGTACAGGCAAAGCAGTGGTTCTCTCTCAGAGAGTGGTCTGAGAATTCCTGGGGGGTTTCAATAACATCTCAGAGGGGTTGAAAGGTAAACTATTTTTGCAACAGCACTAAGACATTAATTGTTTTTTAAAATATTATTCTCCTACAGATGTTAAGATTGCCAGAGGCTGAATTATGTTTAATACCACAGTAGATTGAATACAGAGAATTTGAGAATACAGTTGTCTTCTGTTAAGCCAAACATAAAATAGATTTGCAAAAGATGTAAAAATAATGTCATTCGTCTCACTAAATTATTTTCATTTCAAAAAATAGTTATTGCCTTTAGGTCTATATTTAATGTCAGCATATAATATGGTTATTTTGTTTTTTTAATGAATAAACATGCTATGACTCTAATTTCTAATATAGTAAATATCAATAGCTATAAGCCACACAAAAAAAAAAAAATTCTTGAGGTCCTCAATGCTTTTCAAGAGTATAAAAGGTTCTGGAAACTTAAAAGTTTGAGACTCCTGTGATCTCGCGCCTTTGGGAGACTGAGGTGAGTGGATTGCTGAGCCTGCGGGTTCGAGACCCGCCTGGGCAGCAAGACCTCATCTCTACAATAAATCAAAAAATCCACGGGGCGTGGTAGCGCACGCCTGTAATTCCGGCTACTTCGAAGGCTGAGGCAGAAGGATCGCCGGAGCCCAGCAGGTCGAGGCTGCGATGGCTGGCTGCACTCCAGTCTGGGCGACAGAGTGAGACTCCCAACTCAAAAAAAAAAAAAAAAAAGTTTGAGACTCTCCAAAGCAGGGCCTTAATGCCCATGATGAGATTTAGAAGTTTGTTGTAAAAGCAATGGAAGTATTTGAAGCATTTTAGTGATAAGATTATAAAAATCATCATGCTCTGGCTGAAATTTTAAAACCATGGTTCAGTCTGCTCTTGGAGAGTTTGGAGAAAGGCAAGAATAGGTGCATGTAGACCAGATGGGAGGTGACTGCCAGATAGAAAATGATGCTAACTTGGACTATAATAATGATAGAAAGGGAAAAAGTGAATAATGCTAAGAGTTATCTAGGAGGGAAAATCAATAGGACTTGCTCTGCAATTGAGAGGGAAGAAAACAGAAAGTTTTTTTTGTTTTTTTTTTAAGAAAGTTTTAAGGATGGCAACCAGATTTCTGGCTAGTGCAACTGAAAGGTCAGTGATGTCTATTGACAAATCAGGTAAGCCTAAAAGAGCAGATTTGGGAAGAAGAGTTCCTGGGTTCTGTGATGAATGTGCTGAATTTATGGTAATTTTTGGATAGTAACGTGGCGATATCAAATAGGTTGCTGGGTCTATGAATTTGAAACTAAAAAGAGATATTTGGACTTGAGATATATATACAAGTATGAAGATCATTAGCATTTATCTTTAGAAATTATTGGCATATGCAGTTATAAAAATAATGAAGAATATTTTATGTACTCATATGAAACATGTTTAAGCCATATTAATAATTTTTGAAATAGCAAGCTAGAAAATAATGTAATTATGCTATTACATAAGAAAAAAAATGTATGAATTCATATTTGTTTCATTTGCCTAAAAACTTTTTTGGAAGAATGCATGAGAAACTAATAAAAGTGGTTGGTCAAGTGTAGGGGGAAAGAAAGATGGAGATTTTGCACTATATGCATTTTCATATTGTTTTGATTTTAAAACACTTATTTTAAAAAGGTCAAGTAGAAGAGGATAAGCTGTCAATAAAGAATGGAAAAGAACTGAGAGAATGGAGAGGGTATTGTCACTGACGCCAAGGGGAAAAGGGCTTCAGAAAAAATGAAGCACGGGCCAGGTGTGGTGGCTGAAGCCTGTAATCCTAGCACTTTGGGAGGGCGAGACAAGAGGATTGCCTGAACTCAGGAGTTCAAGACCAGCCTGATCAACTTGGTGAGACCTCATCTCTGCAATACATCAAAAAATAAGCCAGATGTGGTGGCAGGTGCCTGTAGTTCCACCTATTTGGAAGGCTGAGGCAGAGGGATCACCTGAGCACAGCAGGTCAAGGTTGCGGTGGCCATGAGCATGCCACTGCACTCAGGCCTGGGCGACAGAGTGAGACTCCAACTCAAAAAAAGAAGAAAGAAAAAATGAAGCAGTTAACTGTGTAAAATGCAGCTGAGAGGTTTAGTGAAATCTGTATTGGGAAAGAAATATTCATTGCAGAGGAACCATAACATCAGCAAGCAAAACACCAACAACCTAATAAAAGTTAATAAAGGACACAAACAGTTCACAGTAAAATAAATACAAATAGCTTAAAATGTGAATAAATGCTCCACTCATAATGGAAAACATGCTATTAAAGTTGTTGAATTCTATTTTCACTTATATTGGCAATGATAAGAGAAACATACATTCATCTACCATCGGAATATATATAATGTCACATTATCTTTTAAGAGACATTTTGACAACTTGTATTAAAATAATAGTCCAGGCATGGTGGCTCATGCCTATCATCCTAGTACTTTGGGAGGTAGAGGTGGAAGGATTGCTTGAGCCAAAGAGTTCAAGACCAGCCTAGGCAACATAGCAAGACCCAACTATGCAAAAAATAGAAACATTAGCCAAGTGGGGTGGTGCATGCCTGGAGTCCCACCTACTCAGGAGGCTGAGGGCAGAAGGATTGCTTGAGCCCAGGAAATTGAGGCTATGGTGAGTCTGTGATTATGCCATTGCACTCCAGTCTGAACTACAGAGTGAGACCTCGACTCAGAAAATATACCTAACTTATGACTATGTAATTCCAATTACAAAAATTTTATATATCTACATCAATGCAGACATATATAAGCATATATACTTGCTATATACATATTTATATGCAGTATAAATTATATATACTTGTGATTTATATGTGCAATGTGTGGTATACATATATGTACATGTGTGAAAAGATGTATGTGCAAGGATGCTCATTACAACATTGTTTTCGTAGTAAAATACCAGAAACAACCTAAATATCTATCAATATTGGACTGGTTAAAATTATGTTACATCTAGAAAAAATATGTTTGTGTAGATGTGAAAAGATATGCAGGATATTAAAGTAAAAAAATCAAGTGCATAGCAGTGTGCATAGTATATTTTCATTCTATAAAACAAATTTTAGAGATGGAATATGCAAAAATTGCTAAAATTATACAAAATATCTGATCCCGGCAGATATCTCTTGAAAAGAGACCTGGACATTGAGAAGTTCCCCAAATGGGAGGAATTCTTTTTTTTTTTTTTTTAATAGTTGGAGTCTCACTCTGTTGCCCAGACGGGAATGCAGTGGCACGCTCCCAGCCACCGCAGCCTCGACCTGCTGGGCTCCGGCAATGGGAAGAATTCTTAATTTGTATTCATGCTGTTTTGTTTTATTTGAATTTTATTTTTATGTCCACATATTTCCCTTTCTATTGAGAAAAAACACCTGAGTAAAAATAAGTTTCTTAATTTTAAAGCATTCTATAAAATTTAGGATTATAGTAGCAACTTTAACAAGAGTTGTTTAAATGATGTCATGAGAGAGGAATCCAGGTCAGGTTGAATGAAAGCGAGAGGGAGATGAGTAAATAATGAGAGTGAACATAAGGGTCTAGTAAATTTTGCTGTAAATGGGAGAAGTGAGATATTGTAGTAGCTGAAGGTAAAAGCATGGTCCAGAAAAGAAATTGTTTTGTTTGAGTTTTGTTAAGTTGGGACAAACTTGAGAATGTTGAATGCTAATGGGAAGGCTCTTGGGAGAGAGAAGGAGTCATTCATGAACTACTCAAGCACTACAAGAAGGTGGGAGAGGTTGATGATATCTCAAGCATGGGCACAGGGCCCTTCCTCCCCTGAAATTGGAAGTCAGGAAAGGAGGGGTCTGGAGAGATGTATCATTTGGCAGTTCAAGAGTAGGGATATGGTCAAATTCCTCTCTTATGGGTTCCATCTGCTCTGTGAAATATGTGAACAGATTATCTGCTGAATTAGAAGAAAAGTGGACTGTGGGAATAATGGGCATCTCAGAGACCAGAAGAGAGACAGTTTGAAACCTTAATGTCAGGGAATAGGAGAGCATCTTGATCAGAGATGTATAGACAGCTTGCTTGCCCAGATAAGGTTGGCATTCATGGGTTTATAGTACAATCAACCAATATGTTCTACATGATTTTTTTTAAAACAGCCCCTACATCCTCTGCATAAAGGAAGTCAAAAGCTGAATTGGGGCCTTCACAATGAGTACCAACGAAACATAAAGAGCAAAGGAGTTCATGTTAAGCAGAGAGCCCCTCTACCTTTCATCTCTCCCCCACCATCTTCAACTCCCATCAGTATTCTCTGCATAATTTTTTTCACTTATTCACAATTCATAGACATTTGCATATTGTTCTAGCTAATCAGTCCTAAGTAAGCTAAAGAGGGGGAAAATAACTTGAAAGGTTAGAGACTGGGACATGCGAGGAAGAAAAAGACTGACTTGTTGAGTGTTAGCTATTGTGCTAGATAGTTACAAACTTGGTTTCATTTAAAAAGAATTAGGCAATGACTATTTCCTGATTCTCCTTTCTAATAAAATTTCAATGAAGTCACTACTGCTCCCTCACTGAGACCAAAGGATTAGTGGAAACACTCACCTCTCTGAGATCATATACTGTCAAAGCTATAGAAATGATGGACATGATTATGATGGCAAGAGCATATTCTTTATAATCTTCACTAAACCACAAACAGACACTGAAGAGTTGAAATATGTAAAACGGATTTAGAACCTGTTGGCAGACATAAAAACAGGAAGACAAGGGAGATATTTAGCCTTCAGATTTAGCTACTCATTGACTTGTTTGTTTTTACAATCATTTCTATGACATAAATCATCCCACTCAATATTATTGTTCTTATTAATAGGTTTATCCAGCAATTGTCATGTGCCCGACACTGCACTAAGCAACTTTACTTAAATGTGTTCATTTGATTTCCATAATCTCCCTATTAACCAGAAGCTATCATTTCTCTTCGTTGTAAAGGTAAAGAAACTGAGCTTTGGATGTCGAGAAACTTGTCAAAAGTCACACAACTATAACTGTCATTGAGCCAAGATTTAAACCCAGGCAATTGGCCTCAGAGCACTTACTCCTAACCATACTGCACTTTACAATTTACAAAGCAGTGCTTCATACGTCGTCACGTTGCCCATCACAATAGTTGTACTAGGAGTAGCTATTTTCATCTCCTGTTTACATGTTCTGGCCTTCAGAAAGGCAAAGTATTAGTTCAGATTTACAGACTTAAAATATTTTCTAGTCTATTATTCTTCTCTATGACACAATAGCTGGCATATTTGAAGCCCCTAAAGAACTTTAGAATAATCAGTGAGTTAAATACTACATTTTTCTCATAAGTAGAGAGTTGCCCTGAAAGTGGTAAGCTGTAATCAAGCATCCAGAATACTAAGGGACAGAGTAGATGTTAACTTCAACAGTTATAATCCTGTTTTGTTTAAAAATATGTTTTGTGCCCTTACCCAAATTTCCTCTAGTTGGTTTTCATCTGTCTAAAACAAGAATGGTAATCCTTTTCTTCTGGTTAGAGAGGATTCACAAAGAAACTTTCCCTATCAGCTTGTTTTGGATTTTTCTTGCTTGAAATTTTGCTGGAAATGTTGAGAAAGTTCCTTGAGTTTAGTAAGCTTTTTTAAAGGCAAGGAATAGTGGAGGTGGAACACAGGGAAGCCAAAGTACAGCTATAGGGTTATGGTTTGATAGTAATCACTGTAAAATGAAAAATTACAGTGATATTAAAATGATAAAATTCAATAAGAAAAGTTCAACTTAATGAGTGGTATAAAGTCCTTCTTTCCCTCTCACGAATAAGTCTGAGTAGATATTCTTTTTTCTTTCTTTCTTTCTTTCTTTCTATGATTTTGGATGCTGGGGAAATGATACCTGTCACTTAACAAAAAGATTGTTTGAATATATTATTGGAAGAGGTTAAGTAGCATAGTCTTAAAAAAAGAAAGAAAAGAAACATTGCATTTATCCAGTCACTAAATAATAAATAGACATATAACTGTCACACCCTATATTGCATCAAGCAATGCACAAAAGAAGGACTTGAAGAAAAAAAAGTAATCATGTCAAAAAGGTATGCTTGGCATGCTTTTAAAATATTTCCCAGCAGGCTCACACCTGTAAACCCAGCACTTTAGGAGAAGGAAGTGAGAGGATTGACTGAGCCCAGGAGCTTGAGAGCAACCTGAACAACTTGGTACAACCTATCTCTACAGTAAATAGAAAAAATTAACCAGATGTGGTGGCACACACCAATAGTTCCAGGTACTTGGAAGACTGAGGCCGAAGGATTGCCTGAGCCCAGCAGGTCAACACTGTGTAGCCACTGAGTGTTCCACTGCACTCCAGTGTAGGCAACAGAGCGATACTTAAAATATCAAAAATAAATACATAAAATAAAATAACTCCCAAATTACATTTACTTATTAGCAAGTAGCACTCCTAATTGTTCGACTACAACAAAACTTCTTTATTTTCTATTCAACACCAAGAGAAAATACTGGAGAAATTACCTCCTTGATGAGAAGTTTCCAAATTGGTGTGATCTCAACATCGATAGTATTAGGCCCACATATTAATCTCCTGTAGGGAGAGATCACAGATCACTGGGTCACTAATAATAAAAATGAAACTCATTTCTCACCCATTCAGCAAAAAGTCTATTCCATGTTCACTTTCTCACCTCTGGGGTCAACATAAATCTCCCTTATTATATAACATTCCCATCTTTCTTAAAATAATGGTAGGGGGAGGCTTCCCAGGTACAAAAAACATTAAACCTGGTCATATTGCTTTCAGAACTAGACTTTCCCCAAGGTCTAAATATTTCCCTAAAGAGTAATTTGGGTATTTAATATTATTCATTATTTACTTCAAGTAGTTTTAGGATTGTCATGTTCTCAACTCCGTCTCTCCCCAGTTCTGGTTCCATGAATATGAGACAGTGAAGTCATTAAGAAAGAATAGTTTTATTGATAAGGAAGTACTGTTCCTACTTTCCTATCCCTATTCTGAAGTTCTAGGAAGCTGCAGAATTTATTTTAGTATGTGTGGAAAGGTCCTGGTATCTCAAAAATAGCTCTACACATATAATTATTCAGTCTTCTAATTGAAGACCCAGAGATATATTTCCTCAATTATGCAGAGGAATGACACGTCACAGTTATTTTGCTATAGAGGACACTAACCAGTTTCTCTGTGCCTTCCACATAGATGCACAAATTAAATAGCTTGGCCAAATGTATTAGAGAAGTGGTTCTCAGACTTCAATTTTCATACAGTTAACTTGGTGATCTTGTTAAAATGAAGATTCTGATTAAATAAGAATGAAGTGTGGTCTGCATTTCTAACAAGCGCTCAGGTGATGCTGATTCTGCAAGACTGGATTTCTTCAAAGTACTAAAAATTTGGTGGGGGAAAGTACATAAACCATAAAAACTTAGCACCAGCAAGGCCTTTATAGAGTCATTCTCTCCCTTACTTTGTTTGGGAAACCAAAGCCCAGAGAAGATAATATATTTGTTCAAAGTCACATAGACTCAACATTCCAGTGCCCTCCTCAAACTTTGCTCCTCTGTCCAATAACTGATTTGAATTGTAGAGTTACATATCTTGCATGATATTCTTCTGATGTTCCACAATTGTAATTTAACTGTGTCATCATGATATATTATATATATTTCTTGACTACAAACAAAACTGGTTCAACTTTATTATTATAATAACCTTGAAAAATATTGCATAGAGTAGAACAAGTGTAAATCTATAGTCATAGGTGTTGGACTCAGTTTTATCACACAGTCCATCACTTCCCATCTTGTTCAGGCCATCAAACTTCTCTGGGCCTCATATTCCTCATCTATTACATTGGAATGGTGATAATGTCCTCCATAAGGTTGCTCTGAAGATGAAGTGACATAAGTATGTAAAAGTATTTAATCTCATAACACTAAGTAGAGCATTAATAGCATGGCAAGTAAGATAATTATTTACTCGTCTCTCCATTTGGTTAACTGATAACAGTCCTTTTAAGTTAGTATAGGCAACAATATGCAAGGTACCTAATCTCTTGTTCTTCTTCTGTTAGGCCTGATCCAAATTTTTGATGTATCTTGGTGGAACTCAGCCAGTCTTCCAAAGAGCTAAAATAATAATAATAATGACATAGTTAGCAACACTATTTTCGAGATACTATTTCTCTTTCTTGGATACACTCACTAGGATGACTTACCCAATTTTCTGGAACCGCCCTTCTAAATTGTTCCAAACATATCTTATTTTCTGTACTTGTATGCATCTCACCTGCAAAAGAAAAGTACTAAGAAAGTCTCTAGTTCGAGGATCAGAGAATACACAACAACCCAGTGACTAAAGAAAAACTTGTTCAAGAAGCAAAGAGAAACTTTAATATAATTAAGATTTTATTCTTTTCCAACATCCTATTTTTTCTTACTCTACAAATAGCATTCTTTATTAGAAGTCATCATCTAATCAACAAGTATCACGGGCCTTCTGTATAGATGAATATATGAATAAAATTGAGTGTCTGTATTCTACTACTTTATCACCTAAGAAGATATATATATACATATACATATATATATATCATAAAGTACAGTAAGAAATAAAAATGTAACAGAAAATACAGTTTTAAAATGCTATTAAAAATATATAGAGAGAATATGACAGAAGGCATCATAGAGGAGATAATGTTGCAGTGTTGCAGAACTGGAAAAATTTTATTCAAATGAAAAAGAAAGAGGACATTTCAAAGAGATTTGCAAAAGTTTGTTCAAGGGGAGGAGGCAAGTGAGTGAGTCTATTTGACTAGTAGAATGGAGAATGAAGCTGGAAAGATATACTAAAATGAGCATGCTTAAATGCTAGGATGAGGTATTTGGGACTTTATCTCATAGGCAATAAATGTGGAGTAACCTATGGAGAAACACTAATACTAAAAATAAAAAGCAAAGAATTAAGACATATTGCTAGAGGAATTAACTATAAAGGAAGTTAATAAGAGAGAAAGAAAGAAAAAAAGATCTACAAAACAACTAGAAAACAATGAACAAAATATCAGTAATAAGATCTTACCTACTAATAATCATCTTAAGTGTGAATGGATTAAATTATTCAATTAAAAGATCTAGAGAGACTGAATGGATTTAAAAACAACAGCAAAAAAACTCAAATATATGCCTGCAAGACTTGCTGAACCAGTAAGAACACATATGGACTGAAATTGAAGTAACGGAAAAAGATATTCCATAGAAATGGGAATCAAAAGAAAGTAGAAACAGCTATACTTATATCAGAAAAAATAGGATTTAAATTTAAAACTATTTAAAAAGATAAAGAAGGTCACTGCATAATGATAAAGAGGTCAATTCAGCAAGAGAATGACAATCATTAATATATATGCACCCAACAACGCAGTGCTTAAATACATAAAGCAAATATAATAGATCTAAATGGAGAAATTGACTGGACCACAATAATAGTAGGACACTATAACAACAAACTTACAGCAAAGAACAAATCATCCATGCAGAAAATTGACAAAGAAACATTGGATTAAAACTGCACTCTGAACCAAATGGGCTTAACAGATATTTATAGAATATTCCATCCTACCACTACAGATTATACTTTCTTCTCAACTGTATATGGAACATTCTCCAGAATAGATCATACATTAGGTCACAAGCAAGTCTTAATAAATGTTAAAAATTGAAATAATATCAAGTATCTCTCCTGACTACAGTGGCATAAAACTATGAATCAAGAACAAGAGAAACATTTAAAAATTTTCAGATTCATGAAAATTAAACATAATACTCCTGAACATTCAATGGATCAAGGAAGAAATTAAAAGGGAAATTGGTCAGAAATGTGGTTCACACCTGCAATCTCAACACTTTGGGAGGTCAAGATGGGATGATCATGTGAGACCAGAAATTCAAGACCAGCCTGGGCAACATAGTAAGACTCCATCTCCACAAAAAATTTTTAAAAATTGATGGGCACAGTGGTGCACATCTGTAGTCCTAGCTACGTGGGGCTAAGGGGAGGATTGCCTGAGCCCAGGAGATCAAGGTTGCAGTGAACAATGATGATGCCACTGCACTCCAGCCTGGGTGATAGAGTGATATCCTCTCTCAAAAAAGAAGGAAAAGGGAAGGGAGGGATGGAGGGAGAGAAGGAGTGAAAAACTTGAAACATTTTTAAGACAAATGAAAATAGAAACATAGCATACCAAAACCAATGGAATACAGTAAAAGCAATTCTAAGAGGAAAGTTTATAACAAAAAGTGCCTACATTAAAAGAAGAAAGATTTCAAATAAACAACCTAACATTACACTTCAAGGAAACACAAGAACAAATTAAATCAAAAATTAAAGGGGAAAGGAAATAATAAAGATCACATTAGAGGAAAACAAAATACAGACTAAAAAAACCCAGAAGATCAACATAACAAAAAATTGACTTTTTCAAAAAAATGGCAACCTTTAGTCAGACTAAAGAAAAAAGGAGACTCAAAATCAGAGATGAAAAGAAGACATTACAATTGACAGCACAGAAATACAAAAGATAATAAAAGACTATTATAAGCGATTAAAGACCAGCATTTGGATAATTTAGAAGAAATAGATAAATTCCCAGACATATGCAATCTATTAAGATGGAATCATGAAGAAATAGAAAATATGAACAGACCAAATGAATAATGAAATTTCAAATAGTAATAAAAAGTCTCCCATCAAAGAAAAGCCTAGGATTGAGTGTGGATAGTGCTGCCAGAAGCATGCGTATGCAGGTATGCTTAATTCTGAATTTTACCCCACATCTTTTAAATTTAAAAAAATTTTTTTAAAGAAAAGTCTGTTATTTTCAAGTCCTGGGGGGGAAAAAAGAAAAGCCTAGGATCTTATGACTTCACTGCTGAATTGAGCCAAACACTCAAAGAATACCAATTCTACACAAACTATTCCAAAAAATTGAAGAAGAGAGAATATTTCCAAACTCATTCTGTAAGGTCAGCATCATCCTAATATCAAAACCAAAGACACAACATAAAAAGAAATTACAGGCCAATATCTCTGACAAAATTAAATTCAAAAATCCTCAAAAAAATACTAACAAACTGAATTTAACAGTAAATTGAAAAGATCACTCACCATGACTAAGTATGAGTCACCCCAAGGATACAGGGTTGATTCAACACACACAAACCAATAAACCTACTATCTCATGTTAACAGAATGAAGGACAAAAACCATGTGATCATTTCAATTGATGCAAAAAAGCATTTGACATAATTCAACATTCCTTCATAATAAGAACTCAAAAATATAGGTATAGAAAGAATGCATCTTGATACAATAAAAGCCATACATATAACAAACTGAAAGCTAATATTATATGGAATGGGAAAATGTTGAAATCATTCCCTCTGAGATCTGGAGCAAGACAAAAATGCTCATTTGTACCACTTTCATTCAACAAAGTACTAGAAGTCCTAACCAGAGCAATTAGGCAAGAGTAAAAGATAAAAGGCATCTGTTGGAAAGGAAAAAAGTTAAATTGTCCCTGTTTGTGGATGATATAATCTTATATAGGGAACAACCTAAAAACTCCACTTAAAAAAAGCTGTTAGAACTAATAAACAAATTCACTAAAGCTGCAGAATGCAAAATCAACATATAAAAGTTAGCATTTCTTTTTATTTTATTATAAAGATTTGGGGTACAATTCAGGGTTAGGTATACAAATATTGATTATGCACATACCCTTTTTGATGAGGTATGCCCCTACCTATCCTAGCAGTTTCCCTCAACTGCCAATCCCATTCCCCCTCCCCTGACAATTTCCTACTACTTCCAATTGCTTTCTTATAGTATTATAATTGTTCAAGGTCTGCTTATGACTGAGAACATATGGTACCCTGTTCTTTGTTTCTGTAATAGATCACTGAGTATGACTCTAAATCCATCCAAGTTGTTGCAAAGTCCATACGTTTGTCCTTATTTATGGCTGCAAAATATTCCATTGTGTATATGTACCACATTTTGTTTATCCAGTCCAGCTTCGATGGGCAACATGGTTGGTTCCATATTTTTGCTATTATGAATAGAGCTGCAACAAACAT